>NW_027142329.1:0-12500 GCF_036365525.1 Heterodontus francisci
TGGGCAGGAACGTCAGGAGGCGAGGGCGGGGAACGTCGGGAGGCTAGTACGGGATTGTGAGGAGGGTAGGATTTATCTTTGAAAAAGGGCCAGTTTCTCTGGCTGAATGGCTTGTCCCCATCCCTCACATTCCGGAAGTTCGATTTTGGAAGGGAGATATAGTCCAGGTGAATGCTGCTGCTGGGAAGACGATCCCAGCCTGGAAGCCAACGGGATCGGGGAAGAAATGGGGATCGCTGAAAAGCAGGTAAGTGATTGGCGGGCAGCTCCCAAACACGGAAGCAGATGAGGTGGAAAAGAAAACGTGACTGACACTAATTAAAGGTGAGAAGGATGATGCGGGGGGTGGGGGGGAAATGCGATATTAAATGCAGAAGGCCAGTATTTATCGCTCATCCCTAATTGCCCCCTTGAGAAGGTGGTGGTGAGCTGCCTTCTTGAACCGCTGCAGTCCGTGTGGGGTAGGTACACCCACAGGGCTGTTAGGGAGGGAGTTCCAGGATTTTGACCCAGCGACAGTGAAGGAACGGTGATATAGTTCCAAGTCAGGATGGTGTGTGACTTGGAGGGGAACCTGCAGGTGGTGGTGTTCCATGCGTCTGCTGCCCTTGTCCTTCTAGTTGGTAGAGGTCGCGGGTTTGGAAGGTGCTGTCCTAAGGAGCCTTGGCCAGCCGCTGTCTTCCGCCCTCCCCAGGGTCATCCAACAGGGAACCGACATGGTGAATAAAAAAGGAAAGGAGATTGAAGAGGGTCGGAGGGCGTCACTGGGGGTCAAGGGGCAATTAGATCAGTTTATGGAGAGAGAGAGAGGGGCGAAGGATTGTGAGGTTGAGGGGACGAAGAAGGGTAATGGAGTTATGGTTTAAATTGAGGTAAGGTTATTGGTGAGAGCTGGTGGGTCAGGGGACGATTAATTGACCAGACGGTCTTTCAGCTGACTGGGCCACTGGGCCTGTCTGGTCGAGTCGGGCTCCCTCCCACCCCTCCCCCGCCCCCTGTGGGCGTGACTGGGTTTGGACGTCTCTTGTGACCGACTCGCCAAACTCTCCTTCCCGCAGCCCGGTTCCCACGATCACCTGGAGGAAGCTGAACGGGAATCTGCCGAGCAGGGCCCGCCTGAGGAAGTCCCGGGCCTGGCTGGAGGTGCTGAACACTCAGAGCAGCGACACGGGGACGTACGAGTGCCGAGTGGAAAATACTCGAGGGGGGGAATGTCGTCCGAGGATTTCTGCAGGTGTACGGTAAGCGTGAACGGTGGGGGTGGGGGGGGGTGGGGGGAGGGGGGACCGTAAGGCGAGGCCCTGGAGGGATTTGAAGACGTTGCCGGACACGGGGGTGGGGTGTTGGAGGGGAGGTGGGGGGCGGGGCGAGGGCCATTGTGGGTGACGGGGACCGTGGGTCAGAGGTCAGAGTTCGGCCCCCACATCCGCCATCTTCCCTGGTTAAAGGGGTAGGGGGGGGACGACATGAGCTCGAGGGAGGGCACAGTCGCTGGTGCGTGGGACCACACCCCCTTCGATTATCGGGCGAGCTCCTCATGAATATTAATGAAGTCCTCAGCAAATCCCATTCTACCCAGTGACACGGGCTCCTTAATTGGAGCTGATGCATATCCAATGAGATTCTTAACGACTCGGGCCTCATGAATATTCGTGTCCCTGGTTACTCCAGTCATTGTCAGCCCTGGCTGTTCGGTTGATATCTCGCCTCTTCTCCCCGATCCGACCTTTTTATGGCACCGGAATTCTGCCCCTCCCTAAACTATACATCCCACTGCCAGTCAACGTGCTGAGGGAGCGCCGCACTGTCGGAGGGTCAGTACTGAGGGAGCGCCGCACTGTCGGAGGGTCAGTACTGAGGGAGTGCCGCACTGTTGGAGGGTCAGTACTGAGGGAGTGCCGCACTGTTGGAGGGTCAGTACTGAGGGAGTGCCGCACTGTTGGAGGGTCAGTACTGAGGGAGCGCCGCACTGTCGGAGGGTCAGTACTGAGGGAGTGCCGCACTGTTGGAGGGTCAGTACTGAGGGAGTTCAGTGCCGCACTGTCGGAGGGTCAGTACTGAGGGAGCGCCTCACTGTCGGAGGGTCAGTACGAGGGAGCGCCTCACTGTCGGAGGGTCAGTACTGAGGGAGTGCCGCACTGTCGGAGGGTCAGTACTGAGGGAGTGCCGCACTGTTGGAGGGGTCAGTACTGAGGGAGTGCCGCACTGTTGGAGGGTCAGTACTGAGGGAGTGCCGCACTGTCGGAGGGTCAGTACTGAGGGAGTGCCGCACTGTCGGAGGGTCAGTACTGAGGGTAGTGCCGCACTGTCGGAGGGTCAGTACTGAGGGAGTGCCGCACTGTCGGAGGGGTCAGTACTGAGGGAGTGCCGCACTGTCGGAGGTTCAGTACTGAGGGAGTGCCGCACTGTTGGAGGGTCAGTACTGAGGGAGTGCCGCACTGTCGGAGGGTCAGTACTGAGGGAGTGTGCCGCACTGTTGGATGGTGCCATCTTTCGGCATGCGACATTAAACCGGAGACACCAGTCTTCTCTCATCGGGTGGGTGTAAAAGATCCCAGGGCCACTATTGGGAGAAGAGTGGCGGGGGGGGGGGGTGGAATTCTCCCCAGTGTCCAGGGGGCCGATATTTACCCCTCAACCAACATCACTAAAAAAAAAACAGACGACCTGGGTCATGATCACATTGCTGTTTGTGGGATCGTGCTGTGCGCAAATTGGCTGCGGCGTTTCCTACGTTCCAACAGTGACCGCATTTCGGACATTCTCGGTTGGCGGTCAGGTGCTGAGGGATGCTCTGAGATGGTGAAAGTTGCGGGAGACGTGCAGATCCATCTTCTCTCTCTCTCTCTCTCTCTCTCTCCTTCTCTGTCTTTTTTCCTCCGTCCTTCCTTTCAGTTTTGGTTGCCCAGTGGCCGCTGACCGAGCTGTTTGTTGTATTGCAGCCCGGCCGTACTGGACACAGACCATCAACGACACCAGACTGGACAGCGGGCAGGAGCTCCGCTGGGTAGTGTCGGGCAGCTGGGAGGCCCGGCCTAGCTACCGATGGCTGAAGGATGGAAAACCCCTCACTTCCAGGTCGGTTTCTGAGGGGTGGGGAGAGAGGGTAGGGGGAACGGGGAGTGCGGGGGCCGGTTGCAGGACACTGATTGTGTCTGTCTTTGTTGTTGCAGAGTAGGGTGACAGTAAAGAACACACTGTTCACGATTACCAGAGTCAACCAGTCAGACTCGGGCATGTACCAGTGTATCGAGCAGAGGAATCAGTATGGAGCTGTGTTCGCCAGTGCAGAAGCTACAGGGTCCTGGGTAAGGTCAGAGACAGACCAGGGAATGGCTTCATTCCAATGAGAGTCAGTGTGTGTGTGACCCGTACCCCAGTGAGAGTCAGTGTGTGTGGGATCCCCGTACCCCAGTGAGAGTCAGTGTGTGTGGGACCTATACCCCAGTGAGAGTCAGTGTGTCTGGGACCCGTACCCCAGTGAGAGTCAGTGTGTCTGGGACCCGTACCCCAGTGAGAGTCAGTGTGTGTGGGACCCGTACCCCAGTGAGAGTCAGTGTGTGTGTGTGACCCGTACCCCAGTGAGAGTCAGTGTGTGTGTGACCCGTACCCCAGTGAGAGTCAGTGTGTGTGTGTGTGACCCGTACCCCAGTGAGAGTCAGTGCGTGTGTGACCCGTACCTCAGTGAGAGTCAGTGTGTGTGGGATCCCCGTACCCCAGTGAGAGTCAGTGCGTGTGGGACCCGTACCCCAGTGAGAGTCAGTGTGTGTGTGACCCGTACCCCAGTGAGAGTCAGTGTGTGTGGGACCCGTACCCCAGTGAGAGTCAGTGTGTGTGTGACCCGTACCCCAGTGAGAGTCAGTGCGTGTGTGACCCGTACCCCAGTGAGAGTCAGTGCGTGTGGGACCCGTACCCCAGTGAGAGTCAGTGCGTGTGTGACCCGTACCCCAGTGAGAGTCAGTGCGTGTGGGACCCGTACCCCAGTGAGAGTCAGTGTGTGTGTGACCCGTACCCCAGTGAGAGTCAGTGTGTGTGGGACCCGTACCCCAGTGAGAGTCAGTGTGTGTGTGACCCGTACCCCAGTGAGAGTCAGTGTGTGTGTGACCCGTACCCCAGTGAGAGTCAGTGTGTGTGTGACCCGTACCCCAGTGAGAGTCAGTGTGTGTGTGTGTGACCCGTACCCCAGTGAGAGTCAGTGCGTGTGTGACCCGTACCTCAGTGAGAGTCAGTGTGTGTGGGATCCCCGTACCCCAGTGAGAGTCAGTGCGTGTGGGACCCGTACCCCAGTGAGAGTCAGTGTGTGTGTGACCCGTACCCCAGTGAGAGTCAGTGTGTGTGTGACCCGTACCCCAGTGAGAGTCAGTGTGTGTGTGTGACCCGTACCCCAGTGAGAGTCAGTGTGTGTGGGACCCGTACCCCAGTGAGAGTCAGTGTGTGTGTGACCCGTACCCCAGTGAGAGTCAGTGTGTGTGGGACCCGTACCCCAGTGAGAGTCAGTGTGTGTGTGACCCGTACCCCAGTGAGAGTCAGTGTGTGTGTGACCCGTACCCCAGTGAGAGTCAGTGTGTGTGTGTGTGACCCGTACCCCAGTGAGAGTCAGTGCGTGTGGGACCCGTACCCCAGTGAGAGTCAGTGCGTGTGGGACCCGTACCCCAGTGAGAGTCAGTGCGTGTGGGACCCCGTACCCCAGTGAGAGTCAGTGCGTGTGGGACCCGTACCCCAGTGAGAGTCAGTGTGTGTGGGACCCGTACCCCAGTGAGAGTCAGTGTGTGTGTGGGACCCGTACCCCAGTGAGAGTCAGTGTGCGTGTGGGACCCGTACCCCAGTGAGAGTCAGTGCGTGTGGGACCCGTACCCCAGTGAGAGTCAGTGCGTGTGGGACCCATACCCCAGTGAGAGTCAGTGCGTGTGGGACCCGTACCCCAGTGAGAGTCAGTGCGTGTGGGACCCATACCCCAGTGAGAGTCAGTGCGTGTGTGACCCGTACCCCAGTGAGAGTCAGTGCGTGTGGGACCCGTACCCCAGTGAGAGTCAGTGTGTGTGGGACCCGTACCCCAGTGAGAGTCAGTGTGTGTGGGACCCGTACCCCAGTGAGAGTCAGTGTGTGTGGGACCCGTACCCCAGTGAGAGTCAGTGCGTGTGTGACCCATACCCCAGTGAGAGTACAGTTAATTGTCCCAATCTTTTCACAGCCTCAGCCCCAAGCTTTGACATGTATCCAGTGGCGAAAGAGACACTTGTCTGTGTGGGTCGGGATCTCTGCCTTGAATGTAGACCCCGATCGTCTCCAAAAGCATCAATCTCCTGGAGCAAGGGGGAGAGGCCGCTGGTCGGTGCAAGGTAACAGACTAACTGCACAGGGTGTTTGGTGGGATGGGACAGGATGGGACATCATTAACTGGGCAGTGTATCAGAGGTTCAGGCTAATTCACCACTGCCTTGTCTGTGGGCGTCAATCAACACATTCAAAATTTCTCACTCCCTCTCCCTCGTCTCCCTGTATCTAACCCCCCAGTGCTGTACCTGTCCTGGGAGTGTTTGATGGGGGACAGTGTCGAGGGAGCTTTACTCTGTATCTAACCCCCCGTGCTGTACCTGTCCTGGGAGTGTTTGATGGGGACAGTGTCGAGGGAGCTTTACTCTGTATCTAACCCCCGTGCTGTACCTGTCCTGGGAGTGTTTGAAGGGGACAGTGTCGAGGGAGCTTTACTCTGTATCTAAAGGCAGCAGCACAGGTAGATAAGGTGGTTAGGAAGGCATATGGGATACTTGCCTTTATTAGCCGAGGCATAGAATATAAGAGCAGGGAGGTTATGATGGAGCTGTATAAAATGGTAGTTCGGCCACAGCTGGAGTACTGTGTACGGTTCTGGGCACCACACCATAGGAAGGATGTGATTGCACTGGAGAGGGTGCAGAAGAAATTTACCAGGATGTTGCCTGGGCTGGAGCATTTCAGCTATGAAGAGAGACTGGATAGGCTAGGGTTGTTTTCCTTCGAGCAGAGAAGGCTGAGGGGGGACCTGATTGAGGTGTACAAAATTATAGGTTAGATAGAAAGAAACCATTTCCCTTAGCGGAGGGGTCAATAACCAGGGGACGTAGATTTAAGGTAAGGGGCAGGAGGTTTAGAGGGGACTTAAGGAAAAATGTTTTCACCCAGTGGGTGGTTGGAATCTGGAACGCACTGACTGAAGAGGTGGGAGAGGCAGGAACCCTCACAACATTTAAGAAGTATTTCGATGAGCATTTGAAACGCCATAGCATACAAGGCTACGGGCCAAGTGTTGGAAAATGGGATTAGAATACATAGGTGTTTGATGGCCAGCACTGACACGATGGGCCGAAGGGCCTGTTTCTGTGCTGTACAACTCTGTGACCCAGATCATCAGTTTTATGACTGATGTTGATTGAGGGACAATGATTGCCCCAGGACACCGGGGAGAACTCCCCCCTCTGACAGTGCGGCGCTCCCTCAGTACTGACCCTCCGACAGTGCTGGGCTCCCTCAGTACTGACCCTCGGACAGTGCGGCGTTCCCTCAGTACTGACCCTCCGACAGTGCGGCACTCCCTCAGTACTGACCCTCCGACAGTGCGGCACTCCCTCAGTACTGACCCTCCGACAGTGCGGCGTTCCCTCAGTACTGACCCTCCGACAGTGCGGCGCTCCCTCAGTACTGACCCTCCGACAGTGCGGCACTCCCTCAGTACTGACCCTCCGACAGTGCGGCGTTCCCTCAGTACTGACCCTCCGACAGTGCGGCGCTCCCTCAGTACTGAACCTCCGACAGCGCGGCGCTCCCTCAGTACTGACCCTCCGACAGTGCGGCGCACCCTCAGTACTGACCCTCCGACAGTGCGGCGCTCCCTCAGTACTGACCCTCCGACAGTGCAGCGCTCCCTCAGTACTGACCCTCCGACAGTGCGGCGCTCCCTCAGTACTGACCTTCCGACAGTGCAGCGCTCCCTCAGTACTGACCCTCCGACAGCGCGGCGCTCCCTCAGTACTGACCCTCCGACAGCGCGGCGCTCCCTCAGTACTGACCCTCTGACTGTGCCAAGTCTGGCTCCAAGCTGCGGGCTGCTGTTGGGATCCTGGAACCGTTCTGTGCTCCCTGACTCACCCGTACCCTCCTGAAACCATCCAGGGGGCGAGCGTCTGTGGTTTAATTTTGTGCGTGAGCGAGCGAGGACGTGGAAGGCGAGGAGAGACGGCTGATGTGATCTGCAGTTCCCAGCGACATGTGCTGTGATCTCCGAGGGAGAGCTGGATAACAGAACCGTTAAATTAAACTGGTGAGATGACAGGAGGCTGGGGTGACGGGGGCTCCCAGCCCGATGAGGGAACCATTCGGAAAAATAGCCTCTTTATTGCCCAGCGGCCCGCGCTCCAATTCTCCGCCGCCTGTCACTGCCAGGGAACTCACTGCCACTGAGAGATGGGTGCCTGGGGATTTTCTGTAGGTGCAGAGTTGCAGCCCAGGCTGACCTTCAGGCGTCCTGGCACGAATTGCTTGACCTCTGTCCACGCTGGTGGCCATTTGCAGTGTCCATCATTCCAACTGTGTCCCATGCAGGCGGCCATTTGCAGTGTCCTTCAGTCCGACTGCGTCCCACGCTGGCGGCCATTTGCAGTGTCCTTCACTCCGACTGCGTCCCACGCTGGCGGCCATTTGCAGTGTCCTTCACTCCCACTGCGTCCCACGCTGGCGGCCATTTGCAGCGTCCTTCACTCCGACTGCGTCCCACGCTGGCGGCCATTTGCAGTGTCCTTCACTCCGACTGCGTCCCATGCTGGCGGCCATTTGCAGCGTCCGTCTGATTGAATGGCGGGGGTGGGGGGAGGGGGGGGGGGGTGCAGGCTCGAGGGGCTGAATGGCCTGATCCTGCCCCCCCCCCCCCCTTCTCTTGTTTCAATTCGACTCTGAGCTTTGTGCGTTCGTGTTGATGGGAAAGAGCGGCGAGTGGCGGCGTTATTTGTTCGTTGAACGTGTCACCGCCTCGTGAAGCTGGTGTGAGCAAATGCCGAGTGAGTTTTCTGCTCGATCCTGATCAGCTCGCGAGGACACACCCTAACTTAGACATTAGACTACAGAAGACACCCACAGGACTTGATACCCACCTTCACTGAGACCCCCCGCCCCCCGGCTGATTTCCCCCCTCTCTCTCTCTCGAACCCGGGGAGTGGGGGAGGGGTGCCACTGGACAGTGATTAAACTCTCCCAGTCTGCATGCTTGGCCGGAATCTGTGCCTTTCTGTGTGTTTGTAAGATGTAGGGATGATCATCAGTGCAGGCCGTGAGCAGATTCTGTGTTACCGGGAGTCAGCGTCAATCTGTGGAGCATCGCAACACCCCCTGGGGGACTCTCAGCGTTTGTCGAGGTCGGGGTTATCACCTCACACAGTGACTGCTACGTGTGCTTCACCTCATTGACCTCTGTAAACTCGCACCCGAGTGGTTTGCCTCTGTTCTTTGCTCCGTCTCTCTCAGCCTTGTGGGGCATGTTGCTTGACATCTGCAGTGCATGTTCCTACCCCCTGATTACACCACGTTCAGTGCCAAGGGGCAAACACAGGGTCAAATCTCTGCGCATCAGTATGAGCAGGACGTGTGTACCGCTGGGTACTCACTTACTCGCTCGCTCGCTCTCCCTGACTTCTGGCACCCCCTTGCTCACTTTCCCCTTCTCTCTCTGCCCCCTTTTCTCTCCCGCTCTATCTCTCTCTCACACCTTCCCTCTCCGCCTCTCCTTCACTTTCTCTGTCCCTCCACCTCTCTGTGCACCACCTCTCTCTCCAACCCTCTGTCTCTCTCTCCCTCCCCCCGTCCCTCTCCCCCTCGCTCCGCCTCTCTCTCTCTCTCTCTCTCTCTCTCTCTCCCTCCACCTCTCTCTCCAACCCTCTGTCTCTCTCTCTCTCTCTCTCTCCGTCTCTACAACACAGCAGGTGCTGGTGTTTTTGTTTTTGCCTCATTCTGTTATCAATTTGTTGGAAAATCTGTTTGGAATATTTCCGTTTTCCCGTGCTCATCAGACCCCCTTTAAAGAGAGACTCTCCATCAGGGATCCTGTTTAAAGAGGGAGTCTCTCCGTCAGGGACCCTGTATAAAGAGGGAGTCTCTCCATCAGGGACCCTGTTTAAAGAGGGAGTCTCTCCGTCAGGGACCCTGTTTAAAGAGGGAGTCTCTCCGTCAGGGACCCTGTTTAAAGAGGGAGTCTCTCCGTCAGGGACCCTGTTTAAAGAGGGAGTCTCTCCGTCAGGGACCCTGTTTAAAGAGGGAGTCTCTCCGTCAGGGACCCTGTTTAAAAAGTGAGTCTCTCCGTCAGGGACCCTGTTTAAAGAGGGAGTCTCTCCATCAGGGACCCTGTTTAAAAAGTGAGTCTCTCCGTCAGGGATCCTGTTTAAAGAGGGAGTCTCTCCGTCGGGGATCCTGTTTAAAAAGAGAGTCTCTCCGTCGGGGATCCTGTTTAAAAAGAGAGTCTCTCCGTCAGGGACCCTATTTAAAGAGGGAATCTCTCTGTCAGGGACCCTGTATAAAGAGGGAGTCTCTCCGTCAGGGACCCTGTATAAAGAGGGAGTCTCTCCGTCAGGGACCCTGTATAAAGAGGGAGTCTCTCCGTCAGGGACCCTGTATAAAGAGGGAGTCTCTCCGTCAGGGATCCTGTTTAAAGAGGGAGTCTCTCCGTCAGGGATCCTGTTTCAAGAGGGAGTCTTTCCGTCAGGGACCCTGTTTAAAGAGGGAGTCTCTCCGTCAGGAACCATGATAAACTCCACCCTGACGCAGTCCTGTAATAGGGTATGGGAGGTGCAGTTTGAGTAATGGAGTCTGCCGTGGTCCTCTCCTTCCAATCACACACTGACCCTGAATACTCTTTTACAGGGTAAACATTTCACAAGAGGGGACCCTGCGAATCTCTAATATTACTCACTCAGACTCCGGAACATATACCTGCAGAGCGGAGAACATATTCGGAGCTTCCTCAAGCTCGGGCATTGTGTATGTTAAAGGTACGGTACCAATTAAAGGACTTTAACACTCCTGTATAACACTATTCCAATAGTACAGCACTGGGGTTAGATACAGGGTAAAGCTCCCTCTGCACTGTCCCCCATCAAACACTCCCAGGACAGGTACAGCACGGGGGTTAGATACAGAGTAAAGAAAAAAAAAAACGGGGGTTAGATACAGAGTAAAGCTCCCTCTACACTGTCCCCCATCGAACACTCCCCAGGGCAGGTACAGCACGGGGGTTAGATACAGAGTAAAGAAAAAAAAAAAAAAAACGGGGGTTAGATACAGAGTAAAGCTCCCTCTACACTGTCCCCCATCGAACACTCCCCAGGGCAGGTACAGCACGGGGGTGGTTAGATACAGAGTAAAGCTCCCTCTACACTGTCCCCATCAAACACTCCCAGGGCAGGTACAGCACGGGGGTTAGATACAGAGTAAAGCTCCCTCTACACTAACAGCCAAAAATATCCAGCCCACTTGATCGGCACCCCATTCACCACCTTCGACATTCACTCCCTCCACCACCGACGCACAGTGGCAGCAGTGTGTACCATCTACAAGATACACTGCAGCAACTCACCAAGGCTCCTTCGACAGCACTGCCCAAAGTAGGGTTTTCAGGCAGGGTAGAGAGGGGGATAAAATAGGAGGGGGTGTCGCGTTATTAGTTGAGGAATTTAGGAGGGATGATGTCCGAAATGAATCATCAAATGAGGCTATATGGGTGGAGCTCAGTAACAAAAAAGGGGGCAGCCACACTACTAGGTATAGAACAAATATGTAGGCAAATTTCTGAATGCAAAAACAATAGGGCAATAATGTTTGGGGATTTCAACTACCCCAATACCAACTTGGGATACAAACAGTGTGAAGGGCACAGGGGGCACAACATTCTTGAACTGCATTCAAGAGAACTTTTTTAGCCAGCAAGTAATGAGCCCAACAAGAGGGGGGCCGCAATTCTGGATTTAATGAAGCTGGGCAAGTGGAGGAAGTAGCAGTGGGTGACCATATATTAACGATTTGGACTTAAATGTGGGAGCATGATTGGGAAATCTGCTGGTGAAATTGGCCCTGTAGTTTATGGTGAAGAGGACAGCTGTTGACTCCAGAATGATACCAATGGTTTGGTTAGCGGGCGGGTGAGGGGGGAGATGGAGAGAGGGTGGGAGGAGGCTCCTGTGGAGCGGAAACACCAGGACCGAGCTGACGGGCCGAGTGGCCTGTTTCCCACGCCGGAATATTGACAGTAATTCCCTCACCATCCTCAGAGGCGACAGAGGTGCACCTGGTTCCGTCGAAGTTGGACGTGACGGCCGGGGAGAGCGCTCTGCTCACGTGCAGGGTCACGCATGACCCGACCCTGCAGGTCCACGTCCTGTGGTCCTTCGACGGGCGGGACCTCGACTTTCAGAGGGAAGGCGGTCACTTCGAGAGCGTCAGGGCCGTGAGTATCGTGGGCTGGCGGAGGCTTCCGGGCACTCGATGGGAGACTGTTGACACCGAGCGGCGGCTGACAGTAGGGTGGGGTGGGGGGGGGGGGGCGGATGGGGTCACCTGAGTGCCGGCTGTAATTCTCGCTCTCTCTTTGGGCAGCAATCTCCCTCGGCTGACCTGATGATCAGGAACATCCAGCTGGTACACACGGGGCGTTACAGTTGCAGAGCGTGGACTGCAGTGGATGCTTCTTCAGGCACCGCTGAGCTCCTGGTGCGGGGTAGGTTCACCCGGCACGGTTCTCCCTGACCATTCACCTCTGAAACTCCGTCAACTCCAGCCTGACCCTTGACCCCTGACCCCAGCAACCTCTGACTGTTAAACTCCAACTTTGGCTCACTGTGTCGCCGCACCACTCCGGTTCCTGGCAGACGTGGGCACGCCCAGTCCTGATCACCAAGAACCAACACAGTGGGGCACTGCGAGATGGGTCCTCTGCAGCGGCTGGGAGAGGTCGGAGGATGCCCTGGGGTCGGGGGTTATTGATGTAAAGGCACGTGCTGCACTCCGTACAATCGAGCCACTCAGCAGCTCGACTCATTTCACCTCCTGTCACAGGAAATGGGGCTTTAAACTGCTCTGTGATATTGTTAGTCAGCTCCAATCGAAGGGGGATATTTTACACACACTCACTCACACACTCACTCACTCACACACACACTCACTCACTCACTCACTCACTCACTCACTCACTCACTCTCACTCACTCACTCACTCACTCACACACACACTCACTCGCACACACTCGCACACTCACTCACTCACACTCACTCGCACACACTCACTCACTCACACACTCACTCGCACACACTCACTCGCACACACTCACTCGCACACACTCACTCGCACACACTCACTCGCACTCACTCACTCACTCACTCACTCACTCACTCACTCTCACACTCACACTCTCACACTCTCACACACTCTCACACACTCTCACACACTCTCACACACTCTCACTCACTCACACTCACTCACTCACTCAC
>NW_027142329.1:20000-25000 GCF_036365525.1 Heterodontus francisci
CTGTCTCTCACTCACACTCACTCACAAACTCTCACTCACAAACTCTCACTCACAAACTCTCACTCACAAACTCTCACTCACAAACTCTCACTCACAAACTCTCACTCACAAACTCTCACTCACAAACTCTCACTCACTCACTCTCACTCACTCACTCTCACTCACTCACTCACTCTCACTCACTCTCACTCACTCTCACTCACTCACTCTCACTCACTCTCACTCACTCTCACTCACTCACTCTCACTCACGCTCACTCGCTCACTCAAACACTCGCTCACTCAAACACTCGCTCACTCAAACACTCGCTCACTCAAACACTCGCTCACTCAAACACTCGCTCACTCAAACACTCGCTCACTCACAAACACTGTCTCTCACTCACAAACACTGTCTCTCACTCACAAACACTGTCTCTCACTCACAAACACTGTCTCTCACTCACGCTCACTCTCTCGCTCACTCTCTTGCTCACTCTCTTGCTCACTCTCTTGCTCACTCTCTCGCTCACTTTCTCGCTCACTTGCTCACTCTCTCGCTCACTCTCTCACTCACGCTCTCTCTCACTCACTCTCTCGCGCTCACTCTCACGCGCTCACTCTCACTCACACACTCACACTCACTCACTCACAAACACTGTCTCACTCTCTCGCTCACTCTCTTGCTCACTCTCTTGCTCTCACTCACTCACAAACACTGTTTCTCACTCTCACTCACTCACACTCACTCTCTCTCACTCTCACTCTCACTCACTCTCTCACTCTCACTCACTCACAAACACTGTCTCTCGCTCGCTCTCTCGCTCACTCGCTCACTCACAAACACTGTCTCTCACTCACACTCACTCACAAACTCTCACTCACAAACTCTCACTCACAAACTCTCACTCACAAACTCTCACTCACAAACTCTCACTCACAAACTCTCACTCACTCACTCTCACTCACTCACTCTTACTCACTCTTACTCACTCACTCTCACTCACTCTCACTCACTCTCACTCACTCTCACTCACTCACTCTCACTCACGCTCACTCGCTCACACAAACACTCGCTCACTCAAACACTCGCTCACTCAAACACTCGCTCACTCAAACACTCGCTCACTCAAACACTCGCTCACTCACAAACACTGTCTCTCACTCACAAACACTGTCTCTCACTCACAAACACTGTCTCTCACTCACAAACACTGTCTCTCACTCACAAACACTGTCTCTCACTCACAAACACTGTCTCTCACTCACACTCACTCTCTCGCTCACTCTCTTGCTCACTCTCTTGCTCACTCTCTCGCTCACTTTCTCGCTCACTCTCTCGCTCACTTGCTCACTCTCTCGCTCACTCTCTCACTCACGCTCTCTCTCACTCACTCTCTCGCGCTCACTCTCACGCGCTCACTCTCACTCACACACACTCACACTCACTCACTCACAAACACTGTCTCACTCACTCGCTCACTCTCTCGCTCACTCCTCACTCACTCACTCCTCACTCTCGCTCACACTCACACTCACTCACACTCACAAACACTCATACACTCACTCGCTCGCTCACTCTCGCTCGCTCACTCTCGCTCGCTCACTCTCGCTCGCTCACTCTCGCTCGCTCACTCTCACTCGCTCTCACTAACTCACAAACGCTGTTTCTCACACTCACTCATTCACTCACTCATTCACTCACTCATTCACTCACTCATTCACTCACTCATTCACTCACTCATTCACTCTCTCATTCACTCACACTCACTCACACTCACTCTCACTCACTCTCACTCACTCTCTCACTCTCACTCACTCACAAACACTGTCTCTCGCTCGCTCACTCGCTCACTCACAAACACTGTCTCTCACTCACTCTCACTCACTCACAAACTCTCACTCACTCACTCACTCACTCAGTCTCACTCACTCACGCTCACTCGCTCACTCAAACACTGTCTCTCACTCACAAACACTGTCTCTCACTCACAAACACTGTCTCTCACTCACGCTCACTCTCTCGCTCACTCTCTCGCTCACTCTCTCGCTCACTCTCTTGCTCACTCTCTTGCTCACTCTCTCGCTCACTTTCTCGCTCACTCTCTCGCTCACTTGCTCACTCTCTCGCTCACTCTCTCACTCACGCTCTCTCTCACTCACTCTCTCGCGCTCACTCTCACGCGCTCACTCTCACTCACACACACTCACACTCACTCACTCACAAACACTGTCTCTCGCTCGCTCTCTCGCTCACTCGCTCACTCACAAACACTGTCTCTCACTCACACTCACTCACAAACTCTCACTCACAAACTCTCACTCACAAACTCTCACTCACAAACTCTCACTCACAAACTCTCACTCACTCACTCTCACTCACTCACTCTCACTCACTCACTCTTACTCACTCACTCTCACTCACTCTCACTCACTCTCACTCACTCTCACTCACTCACTCTCACTCACGCTCACTCGCTCACTCAAACACTCGCTCACTCAAACACTCGCTCACTCAAACACTCGCTCACTCAAACACTCGCTCACTCAAACACTCGCTCACTCAAACACTCGCTCACTCAAACACTCGCTCACTCAAACACTCGCTCACTCACAAACACTGTCTCTCACTCACAAACACTGTCTCTCACTCACAAACACTGTCTCTCACTCACAAACACTGTCTCTCACTCACAAACACTGTCTCTCACTCACAAACACTGTCTCTCACTCACGCTCACTCTCTCGCTCACGCTCACTCTCTCGCTCACGCTCACTCTCTTGCTCACTCTCTCGCTCACTCTCTCGCTCACTTTCTCGCTCACTCTCTCGCTCACTTGCTCACTCTCTCGCGCTCACTCTCTCACTCACGCTCTCTCTCACTCACTCTCTCGCGCTCACTCTCACGCGCTCACTCTCACTCACACACACTCACACTCACTCACTCACAAACACTGTCTCACTCTCTCGCTCACTCTCTCGCTCACTCCTCACTCACTCACTCCTCACTCTCGCTCACACTCACACTCACTCACACTCACAAACACTCATACACTCACTCGCTCGCTCACTCTCGCTCGCTCACTCTCGCTCGCTCACTCTCGCTCGCTCACTCTCACTCGCTCTCACTAACTCACAAACGCTGTTTCTCACACTCACTCATTCACTCACTCATTCACTCACTCATTCACTCACTCATTCACTCACTCATTCACTCACTCATTCACTCACTCATTCACTCTCTCATTCACTCACACTCACTCACACTCACTCTCTCTCACTCTCTCACTCTCTCTCACTCTCACTCACTCTCTCACTCTCACTCACTCACAAACACTGTCTCTCGCTCGCTCACTCGCTCACTCACAAACACTGTCTCTCACTCACTCTCACTCACTCACAAACTCTCACTCACTTACTCACTCACTCACTCAGTCTCACTCACTCACGCTCACTCGCTCACTCAAACACTGTCTCTCACTCACAAACACTGTCTCTCACTCACAAACACTGTCTCTCACTCACAAACACTGTCTCTCACTCACGCTCACTCTCTCGCTCACTCTCTCGCTCACTCTCTTGCTCACTCTCTTGCTCACTCTCTCGCTCACTTTCTCGCTCACTCTCTCGCTCACTTGCTCACTCTCTCGCTCACTCTCTCACTCACGCTCTCTCTCACTCACTCTCTCGCGCTCACTCTCACGCGCTCACTCTCACTCACACACACTCACACTCACTCACTCACAAACACTGTCTCACTCTCTCGCTCACTCTCTCGCTCACTCCTCACTCACTCACTCCTCACTCTCGCTCACACTCACACTCACTCACACTCACAAACACTCATACACTCGCTCGCTCGCTCACTCTCGCTCGCTCACTCTCGCTCGCTCACTCTCGCTCGCTCACGCTCGCTCGCTCACGCTCGCTCACTCTCACTCGCTCTCACTAACTCACAAACGCTGTTTCTCACACTCACTCATTCACTCACTCATTCACTCTCTCATTCACTCTCATTCACTCACACTCACTCACACTCACTCTCTCTCACTCTCACTCACTCTCACTCACTCTCTCACTCTCACTCACTCACAAACACTGTCTCTCGCTCGCTCACTCGCTCACTCACAAACACTGTCTCTCACTCACTCTCACTCACTCACAAACTCTCACTCACTCACTCACTCACTCAGTCTCACTCACTCACGCTCACTCGCTCACTCAAACACTGTCTCTCACTCACAAACACTGTCTCTCACTCACAAACACTGTCTCTCACTCACAAACACTGTCTCTCACTCTCTCGCTCACTCTCTCGCTCACTCTCTCGCTCAATATCTCGCTCACTCTCTCGCTCAATATCTCGCTCACGCTCGCTCACTCGCTCACTCACTCCTCACTCACTCCTCACTCTCGCTCACACTCACTCACACTCACAAACACTCATACACTCACTCGCTTGCTCACTCTCACTCGCTCACTCTCACTCGCACGCTCACTCGCTCTCGCTCGCTCACTCGCTCGCTCACACTCACTCACAAACACTGTTTCTCACTCACTCTCACTCATTCACTCACTCATTCACTCACTCATTCACTCACTCATTCACTCACTCATTCACTCACTCATTCACTCACTCATTCTCACTCATTCTCTCACTCTCATTCTCACTCTCCTTCTCACTCACAAACACTGTCTCTCGCTCGCTCTCGCTCACTCGCTCACTCACACTCACTCACAAACACTGTCTCTCACTCACTCTCACTCATTCACTCATTCACTCACTCATTCACTCACTCTCACACTCACTCTCACACTCACACTCACTCTCACTCTCACTCTCACTCTCACTCTCACAAACACTGTCTCTCGCTCACTCGCTCACTCACACTCACTCACAAACACTGTCTCTCACTCACTCTCACTCACTCATTCACTCTCACTCACAAACTCTCTCTCGCTCACTCGCTCACTCACTCACAAACACTATCTCTCACTCACAAACACTGTCTCGCTCACTCG
>NW_027142329.1:32500-252500 GCF_036365525.1 Heterodontus francisci
TCCCTCACACTCTCTCCCTCACACTCTCTCCCTCACACTCTCTCTCTCTCCCTCACACTCTCTCCCTCTCCCTCACACACTCTCCCTCTCCCTCACACACTCTCTCTCTCCTCTCCCTCACACACTCTCTCTCTCTCCCTCTCCCTCACACATTCTCTCTCTCCTCTCCCTCGCACTCTCTCTCTCTCTCTCCCTCGCACACTCTCTCTCTCTCTCTCTCTCTCTCTCTCTCTCTCCCTCGCACTCTCTCTCTCTCTCTCTCCCTCGTACTCTCTCTCTCTCTCTCTCTCCCTCGCACACACTCTCTCTCTCTCTCCCTCGCACACACTCTCCCTCCCTCGCACACACTCTCTCTCCCTCGCACACTCTCTCTCTCTCTCTCTCTCCCTCGCACACACTCTCTCTCTCTCCCTCGCACACTCTCTCTCTCTCTCTCCCTCGCACACTCTCTCTCTCTCTCTCCCTCGCACACTCTCTCTCTCTCTCACACTCGCACACACTCTCTCTCTCTCCCTCGCACACTCTCTCTCTCCCTCGCACACTCTCTCTCTCCCTCGCACTCTCTCTCTCTCTCTCTCTCTCCCTCGCACACTCTCTCTCTCTCCTCGCACACTCTCTCTCTCTCCCTCACACTCACTCTCTCTCTCCCTCACACTCTCTCTCTCTCTCCCTCACACTCTCTCTCTCTCTCCCTCACACTCTCTCTCTCTCTCCCTCACACTCTCTCTCTCTCTCTCTCCCTCGCACACACTCTCTCTCCCTCGCACACTCTCTCTCTCTCTCTCTCCCTCGCACACACTCTCTCTCCCTCGCACACTCTCTCTCTCTCTCCCTCGCACAACTCTCTCTCTCTCTCCCTCGCACACTCTCTCTCTCTCTCCCTCGCACACTCTCTCTCTCTCTCCCTCGCACACTCTCTCTCTCTCTCCCTCGCACACTCTCTCTCTCTCTCCCTCGCACTCTCTCTCTCTCTCTCTCCCTCGCACACTCTCTCTCTCTCTCCCTCGCACACTCTCTCTCTCTCTCCCTCGCACACTCTCTCTCTCCCTCGCACACTCTCTCTCTCTCTCTCTCCCTCGCACACTCTCTCTCTCTCTCTCCCTCGCACACTCTCTCTCTCTCTCTCTCTCTCTCTCCCTTGCACACTCTCTCTCTCTCCCTTGCACACTCTCTCTCTCCCTCGCACACTCTCTCTCTCTCTCTCCCTCGCACACTCTCTCTCTCTCTCTCTCTCTCTCTCCTCGCACACTCTCTCTCTCTCTCTCTCTCCTTGCACACTCTCTCTCTCTCTCTCACTCTCTCTCTCTCTCCCTCGCACTCTCTCTCTCTCTCTCCTCGCACACTCTCTCTCTCTCTCTCTCTCCCTCGCACTCTCTCTCTCTCTCCTCGCACTCTCTCTCTCTCCCTCGCACTCTCTCTCTCTCCCTCGCACTCTCTCTCTCTCTCTCTCTCCCTCGCACTCTCTCTCTCTCTCTCTCTCCCTCGCACTCTCTCTCTCTCTCTCTCCCCTCGCACTCTCTCTCTCTCTCTCTCTCTCCCTCGCACACACTCTCTCTCTCTCTCTCCCTCGCACACACTCTCTCTCCCTCGCACACACTCTCTCTCCTCGCACACACTCTCTCTCCCTCGCACACTCTCTCTCTCTCTCTCTCCCTCGCACACTCACTCTCTCTCTCTCCCTCGCACACTCTCTCTCTCTCTCTCCCTCGCACACTCTCTCTCTCTCTCTCCCTCGCACACTCTCTCTCTCTCTCACTCGCACACACTCTCTCTCTCTCCCTCGCACACTCTCTCTCTCTCTCTCTCTCTCTCTCCCTCGCACACTCTCTCTCTCCCTCCTCACACTCACTCTCTCTCTCCCTCACACTCTCTCTCTCTCTCCCTCACACTCTCTCTCTCTCTCCCTCACACTCTCTCTCTCTCTCCTCGCACACTCTCTCTCTCTCTCTCCCTCGCACACTCTCTCTCTCCCTCGCACACTCTCTCTCTCTCTCTCCCTCGCACACTCTCTCTCTCTCTCTCTCCTCGCACACTCTCTCTCTCTCTCTCTCCCTCGCACACTCTCTCTCTCTCTCTCCCTCGCACACTCTCTCTCTCTCTCCCTCGCACACTCTCTCTCTCTCTCTCCCTCACACTCTCTCTCTCTCTCCCTCGCACACTCTGTCTCTCTCTCTCTCTCTCCCTCGCACACTCTCTCTCTCTCTCTCTCTCTCCCTTGCACACTCTCTCTCTCTCCCTTGCACACTCTCTCTCTCTCTCTCTCTCACACTCTCTCTCTCTCTCTCTCTCTCCCTCGCACACTCTCTCTCTCTCTCACTCGCACACACTCTCTCTCTCTCCCTCGCAGACTCTCTCTCTCTCTCTCTCTCTCTCTCTCCTCGCACACTCTCTCTCTCTCCCTCACACTCACTCTCTCTCTCCCTCACACTCTCTCTCTCTCTCTCTCTCTCCCTCACACTCTCTCTCTCTCTCTCTCGCACACACTCTCTCTCCCTCGCACACTCTCTCTCTCTCTCCCTCGCACACTCTCTCTCTCCCTCGCACACTCTCTCTCTCTCTCTCCCTCGCACACTCTCTCTCTCTCTCACTCGCACACACTCTCTCTCTCTCCCTCGCACACTCTCTCTCTCTCTCTCTCTCTCCCCCTCGCACACTCTCTCTCTCTCCCTCACACTCACTCTCTCTCTCCCTCACACTCTCTCTCTCTCCCTCACACTCTCTCTCTCTCTCCCTCGCACACACTCTCTCTCTCTCCCTCACACTCACTCTCTCTCTCCCTTCCACTCTCTCTCTCTCTCCCTCACACTCTCTCTCTCTCTCCCTCACACACTCTCCCTCTCCCTCACACACTCTCTCTCTCCCTCTCCCTCCACACTCTCTCTCTCTCCCTCTCCCTCACACATCTCTCCTCTTCTCCCTCTCCTCGCACTCTCTCTCTCTCTCTCCCTCGCACACTCTCTCTCTCTCTCCCTCTCCTCGCACTCTCTCTCTCTCTCTCTCTCCTCGCACTCTCTCTCTCTCTCTCTCCCTCGTACTCTCTCTCTCTCTCTCTCTCCCTCGCACACACTCTCTCTCTCTCTCCCTCGCACACACTCTCCCTCCCTCGCACACACTCTCTCTCCCTCGCACACTCTCTCTCTCTCTCTCTCTCCCTCGCACACACTCTCTCTCTCTCCCCTCGCACACTCTCTCTCTCTCTCTCCCTCGCACACTCTCTCTCTCTCTCCCTCGCACACTCTCTCTCTCTCTCTCACTCGCACACACTCTCTCTCTCTCCCTCGCACACTCTCTCTCTCCCTCGCACACTCACTCTCTCCCTCGCACTCTCTCTCTCTCTCTCTCTCTCCCTCGCACACTCTCTCTCTCTCCCTCGCACACTCTCTCTCTCTCCCTCACACTCACTCTCTCTCTCCCTCACACTCTCTCTCTCTCTCCCTCACACTCTCTCTCTCTCTCTCCCTCGCACACACTCTCTCTCCCTCGCACACTCTCTCTCTCTCTCTCTCCCTCGCACACTCTCTCTCTCCCTCGCACACTCTCTCTCTCTCTCTCTCGCACACTCTCTCTCTCTCCCTCGCACACTCTCTCTCTCCCTCGCACACTCTCTCTCTCTCTCCTCGCACACTCTCTCTCTCTCTCCCTCGCACACTCTCTCTCTCTCTCTCTCTCCCTCGCACACTCTCTCTCTCTCTCCCTCGCACACTCTCTCTCTCCCTCGCACACTCTCTCTCTCTCTCTCTCCCTCGCACACTCTCTCTCTCTCTCTCTCCCTCGCACACTCTCTCTCTCTCTCTCTCTCTCTCTCTCTCTCCCTTGCACACTCTCTCTCTCTCCCTTGCACACTCTCTCTCTCCCTCGCACACTCTCTCTCTCTCTCTCTCCCTCGCACACTCTCTCTCTCTCTCTCTCTCTCTCTCCCTCGCACACTCTCTCTCTCTCTCTCTCTCTCTCCCTTGCACACTCTCTCTCTCTCTCTCACTCTCTCTCTCCCTCTCCCTCGCACTCTCTCTCTATCTCTCCCTCGCACACTCTCTCTCTCTCTCTCTCTCCCTCGCACTCTCTCTCTCTCCCTCGCACTCTCTCTCTCTCCCTCGCACTCTCTCTCTCTCTCTCTCCCTCGCACTCTCTCTCTCTCTCTCTCTCTCCCTCGCACTCTCTCTCTCTCTCTCTCTCTCCCTCGCACTCTCTCTCTCTCTCTCTCCCTCGCACACACTCTCTCTCTCTCTCTCCCTCGCACACACTCTCTCTCCCTCGCACACACTCTCTCTCCCTCGCACACACTCTCTCTCCCTCGCACACACTCTCTCTCCTCGCACACTCTCTCTCTCTCCCTCGCACACTCACTCTCTCTCTCTCCTCGCACACTCTCTCTCTCTCTCTCCCTCGCACACTCTCTCTCTCTCTCTCCCTCGCACACTCTCTCTCTCTCTCACTCGCACACACTCTCTCTCTCTCCCTCGCACACTCTCTCTCTCTCTCTCTCTCTCTCTCCCTCGCACACTCTCTCTCTCTCCCGCACACTCACTCTCTCTCTCCCTCACACTCACTCTCTCTCTCCCTCACACTCTCTCTCTCTCTCCCTCACACTCTCTCTCTCTCTCCCTCGCACACACTCTCTCTCCCTCGCACACTCTCTCTCTCTCTCTCCCTCGCACACTCTCTCTCTCCCTCGCACACTCTCTCTCTCTCTCTCCCTCGCACACTCTCTCTCTCTCTCTCTCCCTCGCACACTCTCTCTCTCTCTCTCCCTCGCACACTCTCTCTCTCTCTCCCTCGCACACTCTCTCTCTCTCTCCCTCGCACACTCTCTCTCTCTCTCTCCCTCACACTCTCTCTCTCTCTCTCCCTCGCACACTCTGTCTCTCTCTCTCTCTCCCTCGCACACTCTCTCTCTCTCTCTCTCTCTCTCCCTTGCACACTCTCCTCTCTCTCCCTTGCACACTCTCTCTCTCTCTCTCTCACACTCTCTCTCTCTCTCTCTCTCTCCCTCGCACACTCTCTCTCTCTCTCACTCGCACACACTCTCTCTCTCTCCCTCGCACACTCTCTCTCTCTCTCTCTCTCTCCCTCGCACACTCTCTCTCTCTCCCTCGCACACTCTCTCTCTCTCCCTCAACACTCTCTCTCTCTCTCCTCACACTCTCTCTCTCTCTCCCTCGCACACACTCTCTCTCCCTCGCACACTCTCTCTCTCTCTCTCCTCGCACACTCTCTCTCTCCCTCGCACACTCTCTCTCTCTCTCCCTCGCACACTCTCTCTCTCTCTCACTCGCACACACTCTCTCTCTCTCCCTCGCACACTCTCTCTCTCTCTCTCTCTCTCTCCCCCTCGCACACTCTCTCTCTCCCTCGCACACTCTCTCTCTCTCTCTCTCCCTCGCACACTCTCTCTCTCTCTCCCTCGCACACTCTCTCTCTCTCATCCCTCGCACACTCTCTCTCTCCCTCGCACACTCTCTCTCTCTCTCTCCTCACACTCTCTCTCTCTCTCTCCCTCGCACACTCTGTCTCTCTCTCTCTCTGCTCCCTCGCACAACTCTCTCTCTCTCTCTCTCTCTCTCCCTTGCACACTCTCTCTCTCTCCCTTGCACACTCTCTCTCTCTCTCTCTCACACTCTCTCTCTCTCTCTCTCTCTCCCTCGCCCACTCTCTCTCTCTCCCTCGCACACTCTCTCTCTCCCTCGCACACTCTCTCTCTCCTCGCACACTCTCTCTCTCTCCCTCGCACACTCTCTCTCTCCCTCCCTCGCACACTCTCTCTCTCTCTCTCTCCCTCGCACACTCTCTCTCTCTCTCTCCCTCGCACACTCTCTCTCTCTCCCTCGCACACTCTCTCTCTCTCTCTCTCTCCCTCGCACACTCTCTCTCTCTCGCTCCCTCGCACACTCTCTCTCTCCCCCGCACACTCTCTCTCTCTCTCTCTCTCCCTAGCACAGTCTCTCTCTCTCTCTCTCTCTCCCCGCACACGCTCTCTCTCGCTCCCTCGCTCACTCTCTCTCTCTCTCCCTCGCACACTCTCTCTCTCTCCTCCCCCAGCACGCACTCGAGCTCGCTCCTCGCACACTCTCTCTCTCTCTCCCTCGCACACTCTCTCTCTCCCTCGCACACTCTCTCTCTCTTCCTCCCTCGCACTCTCTCTCTCTCCCTCGCACACTCTCTCTCTCTCTCCCTCGCACACTCTCTCTCTCTCCCCTCGCACTCTCTCTCTCTCTCTCTCTCTCTCCCTCGCACTCTCTCTCTCTCTCTCTCTTCTCTCTCTCTCTCTCTCTCTCTCCCTCGCACAGCTCTCTCTCTCTCCCTCGCACACTCTCTCTCTCTCTCCCTCGCACACTCTCTCTCTCTCTCTCTCCCTCGCACACTCTCTCTCTCTCTCTCTCTCTCTCTCTCTACCTCGCACACTCTCTCTCTCTCTCTCTCTCTCTCTCTCTCTCTCCCTCGCACACTCTCGCTCTCTCCCTCGCACACTCTCTCTCTCTCCCTCGCACACTCTCTCTCTCTCCCTCACACTCTCTCTCTCTCCCTCGCACACTCTCTCTCTCCCTCGCACACTCTATCTCTCTCTCTCTCTCGCACACTCTCTCTCTCTCTCCTCACACTCTCTCTCCCTCGCACACTGTCTCTCCCTCTCATCCCTCGCACACTCTCTCTCTCTCTCTCTCTCCCTCACACACACTCTCTCTCTCCCTTCGCACACTCTCTCTCTCTCTCTCCCTCACACTCTCTCTCTCTCTCTCTCTCTCCTCACACTCTCTTCTCATCTCTCTCTCCCTCGCACACTCTCTCTCTCTCTCTCTCTCTCCCTCGCACACTCTCTCTCCCTCACACTCTCTCTCTCCTCCTCGCTCTCCCTCGCACACTCTCTCTCTCCCCTCACACACTCTCTCTCTCTCTCCCTCACACTCTCTCTCTCTCCCTCACACCTCTCTCTCTCTCTCCCTCGCAGCTCTCTCTCCTCTCAACCCTCCACACTCTCTCTCCTCCCTCGCACACTCTCTCTCCCTCGCACTCTCTCTCTCTCCCTCGCACTCTCTCTCTCTCCCTCGCTCTCCTCGCACTCTCTCTCTCCCTCGCACTCTCTCTCTCTCTTCCCTCACACTCTCTCTCGCTCTCTCCTCAGCACACATCTCAATCTCTCGCCTCACACTCTCTCTCTCTCCTCTCCCTCGCACTCGCACTCGCTCTCCCTCACACTCTCTCTCTCTCTCCCTCACACTCTCTCTCTCTCTCACCTCACACTCTCTCTCTCTCTCCCTCACACACTCTCTCTCTCCCTCACACACACTATCTCTCTCTCCTCACACACTCTCTCTCTCTCTCCCTCACAACACTCTCTCTCTCTCTCTCTCTCCTCCCTCACACACACTCTCTCTCTCTCTCATCCTCTCGCACACTCTCTCTCTCCCTCACTACACACTCTCTCTCTCCCTCACACACTCTCTCTCTCTCTCCCTCACACTCTCTCTCTCTCTCCCTCACACTCTCTCTCTCTCTCCCCTCACACTCTCTCTCTCCTACACACACACTCTCTCTTCCGCACACACTCGCTCGCTCTCTCCCTCACACACTCTCTCTCTCTCCTCACACACACTCTCTCTCTCTCTCTCTCCCTCCACCACTCTCTCTCTCTCCTCCCTCACACACTCTCTCTCTCCCTCTCACTCTCTCTCTCGCTCTCCCTCACACAGCTCTCTCTCGCCGCTCAACACTCTCTCTCTCTCTCGCTCACACTCTCTCGCTCTCTCCTCACACTCTCTCTCTCTCTCCCTCACACACTCTCTCTCTCTCCCTCACACACTCTCTCTCTCTCCCTCACACACTCACTCTCCCTCACACACTCTCTCTCTCTCTCCTCACACTCTCTCTCTCTCCCTCACACTCTCTCTCTCTCACACTCCACTCTCTCTCTCTCCTCTCCCTCACACACTCTCTCTCTCTCCCTCCACACACTCTCTCTCTCTCCCTCACACACTCTCTCTCTCATCCCTCACACTCTCTCTCTCTCTCCCTCACACTCTCTCTCTCTCTCCTCACACACTCTCTCTCTCTCTCCCTCACACTCTCTCTCTCTCTCCCTCACACTCTCTCTCTCTCCCTCACACTCTCTCTCTCTCCCTCACACTCTCTCTCTCTCTCCCTCACACTCTCTCTCTCTCCTCACACACCTCTCTCTCTCCCTCACACTCTCTCTCTCTCTCTCCCTCACACTCTCTCTCTCTCCCTCACACTCTCTCTCTCTCCTCACACACTCTCTCTCTCTCCCTCACACTCTCTCTCTCTCTCTCCCTCACACTCTCTCTCTCTCTCCCTCACACTCTCTCTCTCTCTCCCTCACACACACATCTCTCTCTCCCTCACACTCTCTCTCTCTCTCACCTCACACTCTCTCTCTCTCCCTCACACTCTCTCTCTCTCCCTCACACTCTCTCTCTCTCTCCCTCACACACACACTCTCTCTCCCTCACACACACTCTCTCTCTCCCTCACACTCTCTCTCTCTCCCTCACACTCTCTCTCTCTCTCCCTCACACTCTCTCTCTCTCTCCCTCACACTTCTCTCTCTCTCTCCCTCACACTCTCTCTCTCTCTCCCTCACACACTCTCTCTCTCTCCCTCACACTCTCTCTCTCTCTCCCTCACACACACTCTCTCTCCCTCACACACTCTCTCTCTCTCTCTCCCTCACACTCTCTCTCTCCTCTCCCTCACACACTCTCTCTCTCTCTCACATCGCACTCTCTCTCATCTCTCTCTCCCTCACACACTCTCTCTCTCTCCTCACACTCTCTCTCTCTCTCCCTCACACTCTCTCTCTCTCTCCCTCACACTCTCTCTCTCTCTCCCTCACACTCTCTCTCTCTCTCCCTCACACTCTCTCTCTCTCCCTCACACTCTCTCTCTCTCTCCCTCACACACTCTCTCTCTCTTCCCTCACACCTCTCTCTCTCCCTCACACTCTCTCTCTCTCTCCCTCACACTCTCTCTCTCTCTCCCTCACACACTCTCTCTCCCTCACACACTCTCTCTCTCCTCACACTCTCTCTCTCTCCCTCACACTCTCTCTCTCTCCCTCACACTCTCTCTCTCACCCTCACACTCTCTCTCTCTCTCCCTCACACACTCTCTCTCTCTCCCTCTCACACTCTCTCTCTCTCTCTCCCTCACACTCCTCTCTCTCTCTTCCCTCACACTCTCTCTCTCTCTCCCTCACACACACACTCTCTCTCCCTCACACTCTCTCTCTCTCTCCCTCACACACTCTCTCTCTCTCCCTCACTCTCTCTCTCTCCCTCACACTCTCTCTCTCTCTCCCTCACACACACACTCTCTCTCCCTCACACACACTCTCTCTCTCTCCCTCACACTCTCTCTCTCTCCCTCACACTCTCTCTCTCTCTCCCTCACACTCTCTCTCTCTCTCCCTCACACTCTCTCTCTCTCTCCCTCACACTCTCTCTCTCTCTCCTCACACTCTCTCTCTCTCTCCCTCACACACTCTCTCTCTCTCCCTCACACTCTCTCTCTCTCTCTCCCTCACACTCTCTCTCTCTCTCCCTCACACTCTCTCTCTCTCTCCCTCACACACCACACTCTCTCTCCCTCACACTCTCTCTCTCTCTCCCTCACACTCTCTCTCTCTCTCCCTCACACACTCTCTCTCTCTCCCTCACACTCTCTCTCTCTCTCTCCCTCACACTCTCTCTCTCTCTTCCCTCACACTCTCTCTCTCTCTCCCTCACACACACACTCTCTCTCCCTCACACTCTCTCTCTCTCTCCCTCACACACTCTCTCTCTCTCCCTCACACTCTCTCTCCCTCACACTCTCTCTCTCTCTCTCCCTCACACACACACTCTCTCTCCCTCACACACACTCTCTCTCTCTCCCTCACACTCTCTCTCTCTCCCTCACACTCTCTCTCTCTCCCTCACACTCTCTCTCTCTCTCCCTCACACACTCTCTCTCTCTCCCTCACACTCTCTCTCTCTCTCCCTCACACTCTCTCTCTCTCTCCCTCACACTCTCTCTCTCTCTCTCTCTCTCTCTCCCTCACACACACTCTCTCTCTCTCCCTCACACTCTCTCTCTCTCCCTCACACTCTCTCTCTCTCTCCCTCACACACTCTCTCTCTCTCCCTCACACACACACTCTCTCTCTCTCTCCCTCGCACTCTCTCTCTGTCTCCCTCACGCACACACATTCTCACACACACAGACTGTCGAGATTCGCTCTTTCCTGCTCGCACTGTCTGTGTTGCCCATTGATAGATGAGCAGTAAAGTAACTAACCACTGGTCCCTGACTCGGTTCACAGGTCCTCCTGGATCCCCGGGGGTGGTGATTGTCGAAGAGATTTTCAGTACCACAGCAACACTTTCCTGGAGTCCAGGCCGGGATAACCACAGCCCAGTCACACAGTACAACATCCAGGCACGGAACCCCTTCTCACTGGGCTGGCAAGCCGTAACAACAGGTACCTCCCTCCATCACTCACTCACTATCTCCCTCTTTCACTGCATTCCGCACTCACTCTCTCGGTGTGTAGAGTTGCAAGATGATGATGGGGAGGAGGTGAGGACTGAGGGATTGGGGACTGGGATCACTGGCTATGTCTTTGCTCCCTGTAATCTCCTCTTCCTGTCTCTGTCTCTGTCAGTACCTGATCCGATCACAGGGGACCTGGAATCTGCAGTGGCCGTTCAGTTAAAACCCTTGGATGGATTACGAGTTTCGAGTGGTGGCAACCAATAGCATCGGAACTGGAGACCCAAGCCTCCCGTCGCGACTGGTCAGGACACAGGAAGCCAGTAGGTTGAAGAGTTTATGACGTGGAGATTTCATGTGCGTATCAGGGAGCATGACAGAGTGTGTGTCTGTCTGTGAGAGTGCCGCACTGTCGGAGGGTCAGTACTGAGGAGCGCCGCACTGTCGGAGGGTCAGTACTGAGGGAGTGCCGCACTGTCGGAGGGTCAGTACTGAGGGAGCGCCGCACTGTCGGAGGGTCAGTACTGAGGGAGCGCCGCACTGTCGGAGGGTCAGTACTGAGGGAGCGCCGCACTGTCGGAGGGTCAGTACTGAGGGAGCGCCGCACTGTCGGAGGGTCAGTACTGAGGGAGCGCCGCACTGTCGGAGGGTCAGTACTGAGGGAGTGCCGCACTGTCAAAGGGTCAGTACTGAGGGAGCGCCGCAGTGTCGGAGGGTCAGTACTGAGGGAGCGCAGCACTGTCGGAGGATCAGTACTGCGGGAGTGCCGCACTGTCTGAGGGTCAGTACTGCGGGAGTGCCGCACTGTCTGAGGGTCAGAACTGAGGGAGTGCCGCACTGTCGGAGGGTCAGTACTGAGGGAGTGCCGCACTGTCAAAGGGTCAGTACTGAGGGAGCGCCGCAGTGTCGGAGGGTCAGTACTGAGGGAGCGCCGCACTGTCGGAGGGTCAGTACTGCGGGAGTGCCGCACTGTCTGAGGGTCAGTACTGAGGGAGTGCCGCACTGTCGGAGTGTCAGTACTGCGGAGTGCCGCACTGTCGGAGTGTCAGTACTGCGGGAGTGCCGCACTGTCGGAGGGTCAGTACTGAGGGAGTGCCGCACTGTCGAAGGGTCAGTACTGAGGGAGCGCGGCACTGTCGGAGGGTCAGTACTGAGGGAGCGCCGCACTGTCGAAGGGTCAGTACTGAGGGAGCGCGGCACTGTCGGAGGGTCAGTACTGAGGGAGCGCCGCACTGTCGGAAGGTCAGTACTGAGGGAGCGCGGCACTGTCGGAGGGTCAGTACTGAGGGAGTGCCGCACTGTCGGAAGGTCAGTACTGAGGGAGTGCCGCACTGTCGGAGGGTCAGTACTGAGGGAGCGCCGCACTGTGGGAGGGTCAGTACTGAGGGAGCGCAGCACTGTCAGAGGGTCAGTACTGAGGGAGCGCCGCACCGTCGGAGGGTCAGTACTGAGGGAGCGCAGCACTGTCAGAGGGTCAGTACTGAGGGAGCGCCGCACTGTGGGAGGGTCAGTACTGAGGGAGCGCAGCACTGTCGGAGGGTCAGTACTGAGGGAGCGCCGCACTGTGGGAGGGTCAGTACTGAGGGAACGCAGCACTGTGGGAGGGTCAGTACTGAGGGAGCGCCGCACTGTGGGAGGGTCAGTACTGAGGGAGCACTGCACTGTGGGAGGGTCAGTACTGAGGGAGCGCCGCACTGTGGGAGGGTCAGTACTGAGGGAGCACTGCACTGTGGGAGGGTCAGTACTGAGGGAGCGCCGCACTGTGGGAGGGTCAGTACTGAGGGAGCGCCGCACTGTGGGAGGGTCAGTACTGAGGGAACGCAGCACTGTGGGAGGGTCAGTACTGAGGGAGCGCCGCACTGTGGGAGGGTCAGTACTGAGGGAGCGCCGCACTGTGTGAGGGTCAGTACTGAGGGAGCGCCGCACTGTGGGAGGGTCAGTACTGAGGGAGCGCCGCACTGTCAGAGGGTCAGTACTGAGGGAGCGCAGCACTGTGGGAGGGTCAGTACTGAGGGAGCGCCGCACTGTCGGAGGTCAGTACTGAGGGAGCGCCGCACTGTGGGAGGGTCAGTACTGAGGGAGCGCCGCACTGTGGGAGGGTCAGTACTGAGGGAGTGCCGCACTGTCGGAGGGTCAGTACTGAGGGAGCGCCGCACTGTCAGAGGGTCAGTACTGAGGGAGCGCCGCACTGTGGGAGGGTCAGTACTGAGGGAGTGCCGCACTGTCGGAGGGTCAGTACTGAGGGAGCGCCGCACTGTGGGAGGGTCAGTACTGAGGGAGCGCCGCACTGTGGGAGGGTCAGTACTGAGGGAGCGCCGCACTGTGTGAGGGTCAGTACTGAAGGAATACCGCACAGTTGGAGGTGCAGTCTATTGGATGAGACGTCAAACCTGAGGACCCCATTTGCCCTCTCAGGTGGATGTAAATGATTCCACAGTCACTACTGGCTGAAGAGCGGGGAGTTGGGGTAAAGGGGGGGAGCGAGTTCTCCACGGGGTTCCTGGGACCGATATTTATCCCTCAACCAACATCACTAAGAATAGCCTATCTGGGTCATTATCACATTGATGTGTGTGGGATCTTGCTGTGCGGCGATTGTCTCTCGCGATTATTCTTAAAATATTTTGAGAATGTGGTTTAAATGTTGTGCAGTCAAAATAATACGTCAATTTGAACAGCAAAAAGCCTCATCCCCTCATCACCCTCCGATCTCTGTAACCTCCTCCATCCCCTCATCCCCTCCCTATCTCAGTAACCTCCTACATCCCCTCGTCCCCTCCCTATCTCTGTAACCTCCTCCATCCCCTCGTCCCCTCCCTATCTCTGTAACCTCCTCCATCCCCTCGTCCCCTCCCTATCTCTGTAACCTCCTCCATTCCCTCATCCTCCTCCCTATCTCTGTAACCTCCTCCATCCCCTCATCCCCCTCCCTATCTCTGTAACCTCCTCCATTCCCTCATCCCCCTCCTTATCTCTGCAACCTCCTCCATCCCCTCGTCCCCTCCCTATCTCTGTAGGCTCCTCCAGCCCCTACAACCCTCCCTATCTCTATAACCTCCTCCATCCCCTCACCCTCCTCCATCCCCTCACCCTCCTCCATCCCCTCATCCTCCTCCATCCCCTCATCCACCTCCATCCCCTCATCCTCCTTCATCCCCTCATCCTCCTCCATCTCCTCATCCCCCTCCTTATCTCTGTAACAACCTCCATCCCCTCATCCCCCTCCTTATCTCTGAAACCTCCTCCATCCCCTCATCCGCCTCCATCCCCTCATCCGCCTCCATCCCCTCATCCCCCACCCTATCTCTGTAACCTCCTCCATCCCCTCATCCCCCTCCGATCTCTGTAACCTCCTCCATCCCCTCATCCCCCTCCGATCTCTGTAACCTCCTCCATCCCCTCATCCCCCTCCGATCTCTGTAACCTCCTCCATCCCCTCATCCCCCTCCGATCTCTGTAACCTCCTCCATCCCCTCATCCCCCTCCGATCTCTGTAACCTCCTCCATCCCCTCATCCCCCTCCGATCTCTGTAACCTCCTCCATCCCCTCATCCCCCTCCGATCTCTGTAACCTCCTCCATCCCCTCATCCCCCTCCGATCTCTGTAACCTCCTCCATCCCCTCATCCCCCTCCGATCTCTGTAACCTCCTCCATCCCGTCATCCCCCTCCGATCTCTGTAACCTCCTCCATCCCGTCATCCCTCTCCGATCTCTGTAACCTCCTCCATCCCCTCATTCCCCTCCCTGTCTCTGTAACCTCCTCCATCCCCTCATTCCCCTCCCTATCTCAGTAACCTCCTACATCCCCTCGTCCCCTCCCTAACTCTGTAACCTCCTCCATCCCCTCGTCCCCTCCCTATCTCTGTAACCTCCTCCATCCCCTCATCCACCTCCCTATCTCTGTAAACTCCTCCATCCCATCATCCCCCTCCCTATCTCTGTAACCTCCTCCATCCCCTCATCCTCCTCCATCCCCTCATCAACCTCCATCCCCTCAACCTCCTTCATCCCCTCATCCTCCTCCATCTCCTCATCCCCCTCCTTATCTCTGTAACAACCTCCATCCCCTCATCCCCCTCCTCCATCCCCTCATCCCCCTCCTCCATCCCCTCATCCTCCTCCATCCCCTCATCCTCCTCCATCCCCTCATCCCCCTCCATTCTCTCATCCCCCTCCCTATCTCTGTAACCTCCTCCAGCCCCTGCAACCCTCCCTTTATCTGTAACGTCCTCCAGCACCGATAACCCTCCCTATCTCTGTAACCTCTTCCATCCCCTCATCCACCTCCATCCCCTCATCCCCTCCCTATCTCTGTCACCCCCTCCATCCCCTCGTCCCGTCCCTATCTCTGTAACCTCCTCCAGCCCCTACAACCCTCCCTATCGTTGTAACCTCCTCCATCACCTCGTCCCCTCCCAATCTCTGTAACCTCCTCCATCCCCTCATCCCCCTCCCTATCTCTGTAACCTCCTCCATCCCCTCATCCACCTCCATCCCCTCATCCACCTCCATCCCCTCAACCTCCTTCATCCCCTCATCCTCCTCCATCTCCTCATCCCCCTCCTTATCTCTGTAACAACCTCCATCCCCTCATCCCCCTCCTTATCTCTGAAACCTCCTCCATCCCCTCATCCTCCTCCATCCCCTCATCCTCCTCCATCCCCTCATCCTCCTCCATACTCTCATCCACCTCCCTATCTCTGTAACCTCCTCCAGCCCCTGCAACCCTCCCTTTATCTGTAACGTCCTCCAGCACCGATAACCCTCCCTATCTCTGTAACCTCTTCCATCCCCTCATCCTCCTCCATCCCCTCATCCCCTCCCTATCTCTGTCACACCCTCCATCCCCTCGTCCCCTCCCTATCTCTGTAACCTCCTCCAGCCCCTACAACCCTCCCTATCGCTGTAACCTCCTCCATCACCTCGTCCCCTCCCAATCTCTGTAACCTCCTCCATCCCCTCATCCCCCTCCCTATCTCTGTAACCTCCTCTATCCCCTCATCCCCCTCCCTATCTCTGTAACCCCCTCCATCCCGTCATCCCCCTCCCTATCTCTGTAACCTCCTCCATCCCCTCATCCCCTTCCCTATCTCTGTAACCTCCTCCATCCCGTCATCCCCCTCCCTTTCTCTGTAACCTCCTCCATCCCCTCATCCCCTCCCTATCTCTGTAACCTCCTCCATCCCCTCATCCCCTCCCTATCTCTGTAACCTCCTCCATCCCCTCATCCCCTTCCCTATCTCTGTAACCTCCTCCATCCCGTCATCCCCCTCCCTTTCTCTGTAACCTCCTCCATCCCCTCGTCCCCTCCCTATCTCTTTAACCTCCTCCAGCCCCAACAACCCTCCCTATCTCTGTAACCTCCTCCATCCCCTCGTCCCCTCCCTACCTCTGGAGCCTCCTCCAGCCCGTACAACCCTCCCGATCTCCTTAACCTCCTCCAGCCCCTACAACCCTCCCTATTTCTATAACATCCTCCAGCCCGTACAACACTCCCTATCTCTGGAACCTCCTCCATCCCCTCAACCCCTCCCTATCTCTGTAACCTCCTCCAGCCCCTACAACCCTCCCTATCTCTGTATCATCCTCCAGCCCGTACAACCCTCCCTATCTCTGTAACCTCCTCCAGCCCCTTCAACCCTCCCTATCTCCTTAACCTCCTCCAGCCCCTACAACGCTCCCTATCTCCCTAACCTCCTCCATCCCCTCATCCTCCTCCCTATCTCTGTCACCTCCTCCATCCCCTCATCCTCCTCCCTATCTCTGTCACCTCCTTCATCCCCTCATCCTCCTCCCTATCTCTGTCACCTCCTCCATCCCCTCCCTACCTCTGTAACCTCCTCCATCCCCTCATCCCCTCCCTATCTCTGTAACCTCCTCCATCCCCTCATCCCCTCCCTATCTCTGTAACCTCCTCCATCCCCTCATCCCCCTCCCTATCTCTGTAACCTCCTCCATCCCCTCATCCCCCTCCCTATCTCTGTAACCTCCTCCATCCCCTCATCCCCTCCCTATCTCTGTAACCTCCTCCATCCCCTCGTCCCCTCCCTATCTCTGTAACCTCCTCCATCCCCTCATCCCCCTCCCTATCTCTGTAACCTCCTCCATCGCCTCGTCCCCTCCCTATATCTGTAACCTCCTCCATCCCCTCGTCCCCCTCCCTAGCTCTGTAACCTCCTCCATCCAATCATCCCGCTCCCTATCTCTGTATCCTCCTCCATCCCCTCATCCCCCTCCCTATCTCTGTAACCTCCTCCAGCCCCTCGTCCCCTCCCTATCTCTGTAACCTCCTCCATCCCCTCGTCCCCTCCCTATCTCTGTAACCTCCTCCAGCCCCTACAACCCTCCCTATCTCTGTAACCTCCTCCAGCCCCTACACCCCTCCCTATCTCTGTAACCTCCTCCATCCCCTCATCCCCTCCCTATCTCTGTAACCTCCTCCATCCCCTCGTCCCCTCCCTATCTCTGTAACCTCCTCCATCCCCTCGTCCCCTCCCTATCTCTGTAACCTCCTCCAGCCCCTACAACCCTCCCTATCTCTGTAACCTCCTCCAGCCCCTACACCCCTCCCTATATCTGCAACCTCCTCCATCCCCTCGTCCCCTCCCTATCTCTGTAACCTCCTCCATCCCCTCGTCCCCTCCCTATCTCTGTAACCTCCTCCATCCCCTCGTCCCCTCCCTATCTCTGTAACCTCCTCCATCCCCTCGTCCCCTCCCTATCTCTGTAACCTCCTCCATCCCCTCGTCCCCTCCCTATCTCTGTAACCGCCTCCATCCTCTCGTCCCCTCCCTATCTCTGTAACCTCCTCCAGCACCTACAACCCTCCCCAACTCTGTAACCTCCTCCATCCCAAACAATCGTCCCTATCTCTGTGACCTCCTCCAGCCCCTACAACCCTCCCTATCTCTGTAACCTCCTCCAGCCCCTTCAACCCTCCCTATCTCCTTAACCTCCTCCAGCCCCTACAACCCTCCCTATCTCCGTAACCTCCTCCATCCCCTCATCCCTACCTCTGTCACCTCCTCCATCCCCTCATCCCTACCTCTGTCACCTCCTCCATCCCCTCATCCCCCTCCCTTTATCTGTAACGTCCTCCAGCACCGATAACCCTCCCAATCTCTGTAACCTCCTCCATCCCCTCGTCCCCTCCCTATCTCTGTAACCTCCTCCATCCCCTCGTCCCCTCCCTATCTCTGTAACCTCCTCCATCCCCTCGTCCCCTCCCTATCTCTGTTAGCTCCTCCAGCCCCTACAAACCTCCCTATCTCTGCAACCTCTTCCATCCCTTTGTCCCCTCCCTATCTCTGACCTCCTCCATCCCCTCATCCCCTCCCTATCTCTGTAACCTCCTCCATCCCCTCATCCTCCTCCGTATCTCTCTAACCTCCTACATCCCCTCATCCTCCTCCATCCCCTCATCCCCCTCCCTTTGTCTGTAACATCCTCCATCCACTCATCCCCCTCCCTTTCTCTGTAACCTCCTCCATCCCCTCATCCCCTCCCTACCTCTGTAACCTCCTCCATCCCCTCATCCTCCTCCGTATCTCTGTAACCTCCTACATCCCCTCATCCCCCTCCGTCCCCTCATCCCCCTCCCTTTGTCTGTTACATCCTCCATCCACTCATCCCCCTCCCTATCTCTGTAACCTCCTCCATCCTCTCCCTTTCTCTGTAACCTCCTCCATCCCCTCATCCCCTCCCTATCTCTGTAACCTCCTCCATCCCCTCATCCCCTCCCTATCTCTGTCACCTCCTCCATCCCCTCGTCCCCTCCCTATCTCTGTCACCTCCTAGATCCCCTCGTCCCCTCCCTATCTCAGTAACCTCCTCCATCCCCTCGTCCCTCCCAATCTCTGTAACCTCCTCTATCCCCTCATCCCCTCCATATCTCTGTAACTTCCTCCATCCCCTCATCCCCTCCCTATCTCTGTAACCTCCTCCAGCCCCTACAACCCTCCTTATCTCTGTAATCTCCTCTATCCCCTCATCCTTTTCCTATCTCTGTAACCTCCTCCATCCCCTCATCCCCTCCCTATCTCTGTAACCTCCTCCATCCCCTCATCCCCTCCCTATCTCTGTAACCTCCTCCATCCCCTCATCCCCTCCCTTTCTCTGTAACCTCCTCCATCCCCTCATCCCCTCCCTTACTCTGTAACCTTCTCCATCCCCTCATCCCCTCCCTATCTCTGTAACCTCCTCCATCCCCTCATCCCCTCCCTATCTCTGTAACCTCCTCCATCCCCTCATCCCCTCCCTATCTCTGTAACCTCCTCCAGCCCCTCATCCCCTCCCTATCTCTGTAACCTCCTCCATCCCCTCATCCCTTCCCTTTCTCTGTAACCTCCTCCATCCCCTCGTCCCCTCCCTATCTCTGTAACCGCCTCCATCCTCTCGTCCCCTCCCTATCTCTGTAACCTCCTCCAGCACCTACAACCCTCCCCAACTCTGTAACCTCCTCCATCCCAAACAATCCTCCCTATCTCTGTGACCTCCTCCAGCCCCTACAACCCTCCCTATCTCTGTAACCTCCTCCAGCCCCTTCAACCCTCCCTATCTCCTTAACCTCCTCCAGCCCCTACAACCCTCCCTATCTCCGTAACCTCCTCCATCCCCTCATCCCTACCTCTGTCACCTCCTCCATCCCCTCATCCCCCTCCCTATCTCTGTATCCTCCTCCATCCCCTTATCCCCCTCCCTTTATCTGTAACGTCCTCCAGCACCGATAACCCTCCCAATCTCTGTAACCTCCTCCATCCCCTCGTCCCCTCCCTATCTCTGTAACCTCCTCCATCCCCTCATCCCCTCCCTACCTCTGTAACCTCCTCCATCCCCTCATCCTCCTCCGTATCTCTGTAACCTCCTACATCCCCTCATCCCCCTCCGTCCCCTCATCCCCCTCCCTTTGTCTGTAACATCCTCCATCCACTCATCCCCCTCCCTATCTCTGTAACCTCCTCCATCCTCTCCCTTTCTCTGTAACCTCCTCCATCCCCTCATCCCCTCCCTATCTCTGTAACCTCCTCCATCCCCTCATCCCCTCCCTATCTCTGTCACCTCCTCCATCCCCTCGTCCCCTCCCTATCTCTGTCACCTCCTAGATCCCCTCGTCCCCTCCCTATCTCAGTAACCTCCTCCATCCCCTTGTCCCTCCCTATCTCTGTAACCTCTTCTATCCCCTCATCCCCTCCATATCTCTGTAACTTCCTCCATCCCCTCATCCCCTCCCTATCTCTGTAACCTCCTCCAGCCCCTACAACCCTCCCTATCTCTGTTACCTCCTCCAGCCCCTACAACCCTCCTTATCTCTGTAATCTCCTCTATCCCCTCATCCTTTTCCTATCTCTGTAACCTCCTCCATCCCCTCATCCCCTCCCTATCTCTGTAACCTCCTCCATCCCCTCATCCCCTCCCTATCTCTGTAACCTCCTCCATCCCCTCATCCCCTCCCTTTCTCTGTAACCTCCTCCATCCCCTCATCCCCTCCCTTACTCTGTAACCTTCTCCATCCCCTCATCCCCTCCCTATCTCTGTAACCTCCTCCATCCCCTCATCCCCTCCCTATCTCTGTAACCTCCTCCATCCCCTCATCCCCTCCCTATCTCTGTAACCTCCTCCAGCCCCTCATCCCCTCCCTATCTCTGTAACCTCCTCCATCCCCTCATCCCTTCCCTTTCTCTGTAACCTCCTCCATTCCCTCATCCCCTCCCTATCTCTGTAACCTCCTCCAGCCCCTCATCCCCTCCCTATCTCTGTAACCTCCTCCATCCCCTCATCCCCTCCCTTTTTCTGTAACCTCCTCCATCCCCTACAACCCTCCCTGTCTCTGTAACCTCCTCCAGCCCCTACAACCCTCCCTATCTCTGTAACCTCCTCCTGCCCCGACAACCCTCCGAGATCTCTGCACTCCTCCAATTCCGCCCTCTTGTCCATCCCCCGATTCCCATCGCTCCATCATTGGTGGCCGTGTCCTCAGCTGCCTGGGGGGGCCCTAAGCTCTGGAATTCCCCTCCCTAAACCCTCTCCGCCTCCCTCTCTCTCTCCTCCTTTAAGACGCTCCTTACAACCACCCTCTTTGACCCAGCTACTGGTCGCTGGTCCCTAATTTCTCCTCCCGTGTCTCGGAGCCCTTGGGAACGTGTTGTGTTGTGCTGACTCTGCCTTCTCTCTTGTCCTTCCCCCTTCCCCCCCCCCCCTCCGCAGTTCCCTCTGTTTCCCCGGCGAATGTGAGTGGCGGTGGAGGCAAGCGAAACGAGCTGGTCATCGCGTGGGAGGTGAGCGACCGACAGATGGCGACAACCCCTTTTCCCGATCTGACTCACCGCGGGGCCCCCGGGGAGCTGCAGAGACCCACGCTGAGGCAGGAAAGGGCCAGGCTCCACTTGGCGGTGGGACTGGGGAGTCTGTGTGGGGTCCACGGGGGGAGAGTGGGGACTGGGGTGTCTGTGTGGGGTCGGCAGTGGGGAGTCTGTGTGGGGTCCGCGGGGGGGGGGGGGGAGAGTGGGGACTGGGGAGTCTGTGTGGGGTCGGCAGTGGGGAGTCTGTGTGGGGTCCGCGGGGGGGGGGGGGGAGAGTGGGGACTGGGGAGTCTGTGTGGGGTCGGCAGTGGGGAGTCTGTGTGGGGTCCGCGGGGGGGAGAGTGGGGACTGGGGAGTCTGTGTGGGGTTGGCAGTGGGAGAGTGGGGACTGGGGAGTGTGTGTGGGGTCGGCATTGGGGAGTCTGTGTGGGGTCAGCGGGCGGGAGAGTGGGGACTGGGGAGTCTGTGTGTGGTCGGCAGTGGGGAGTCTGTGTGGGGTCCGCGGGGGGAGAGTGGGGACTGGGGAGTGTGTGTGGGGTCGGCAGTGGGGAGTCTGTGTGGGGTCCGCGGGGGGGAGACTGGGGAGTCTGTGTGGGGTCGGCATTGGGGAGTCTGTGGGGTCAGCGGGCGGGAGAGTGGGGACTGGGGAGTCTGTGTGGGGTCCACGGGGGGGAGAGTGGGGACTGGGGAGTCTGTGTGGGGTCGGCAGTGGGGAGTCTGTGTGGGGTCCGCGGGGGGGAGAGTGGGGACTGGGGAGTCTGTGTGGGGTCGGCAGTGGGGAGTCTGTGTGGGGTCCGCGGGGGGAGAGTGGGGACTGGGGAGTCTGTGCGGGGTCTGCGGGGGGAGAGTGGGGACTGGGTAGTCTGTGTTGGGTCCACGGGGGGAGAGTGGGGACTGGGGAGTCTGTGTGGGGTCCACGGGGGGAGAGTGGGGACTGGGGAGTCTGTGCGGGGTCCACGGGGGGAGAGTGGGGACTGGGGAGTCTGTGCGGGGTCCACGGGGGGAGAGTGGGGACTGGGGAGTCTGTGTGGGGTCCACGGGGGGAGAGTGGGGACTGGGGAGTCTGTGTGGGTTCGGCAGTAGGGAGTCTGTGTGGGGTCTGCAGCGAGAATCTGTGTGAGGTCTGCGGGGAGTGAGTGGGGACTGGGGAGTCTGTGTGGGTTCGGCAGTAGGGAGTCTGTGTGGGGTCTGCAGGGAGAATCTGTGTGAGGTCTGCGGGGAGTGAGTGGGGACTGGGAAGTCTGTGTGGGTTCGGCAGTGGGGAGTCTGAGTGGGGTCTGCGGGGAGAATCTGTATGGGGTCTGCGGGAAGTGAGTGGGGACTGGGGAGTCTGTGTGGGTTCGGCAGTAGGGAGTCTGTGTGGGGTCTGCAGGGAGAATCTGTCTGAGGTCTGCGGGGAGTGAGTGGGGACTGGGGAGTCTGAGTGGGGTCTGCGGGGAGAATCTGTGAGGTCCGCGGGGAGTGAGACGCTGTTTGTTGTCGGGGTTTCTGAGCTGTCTTTTCCCCTGTGGCTGCAGCCCGTATCCGAGGAGTTCCATCACGGTAAAGGGTTTGGATACCTCGTGGCTTTCCGACCGAACGGGACCCGCGCCTGGAGAGAGACCATGGTGGCGGTGACAGACATGTGCCGATACGTGTACAGGGACGAGAGTCTGCAGCCCCTCACCCCTTTCGAGGTGAAGGTCGGGGTCTATAACAACAAGGGGGACGGTCCCTTCAGTCCCGTGGCAGTGGTTTACTCCGCAGAAGGAGGTGTGTTTCCCCTGAGTGAGAGAGAGAGTGTGAGCGAGAGGGATAGAGAGTGTGAGCGAGAGGGAGAGAGTGTGATTGTGAGTGTGAGCGAGAGGGAGAGAGTGTGAGCGGGAGCGAGTGTGATTGTGAGTGTGAGGGAGAGAGTGTGAGAGGGACAGCGGGGGTGAGTGAGTGTGAGAGAGCGTCAGTGAGTATGAGAGAGATTGTGAGTGTACGTGTGTGCGTGTGAGCATGCAAATGTGAGTTGAAGTGTAGGTGTGTGTGTGAGTTTGTGTTTGTGTGCGTGAGTTTGTGTTTGTGTGCGTGAGTTTGTGTTTGTGTGCGTGAGTTTGTGTTTGTCTGCGTGAGTTTGTGTTTGTCTGCGTGAGTTTGTGTTTGTGTGCGTGAGTTTGTGTTTGTGTGCGTGAGTGTGTTTGTGTGCGTGAGTTTGTGTGTGTGAGTTTGTGCTTGTGTGCGTGAGTTTGTGCTTGTGTGCGTGAGTTTGTGCTTGTGTGCGTGAGTTTGTGTTTGTGTGCGTGAGTTTGTGTTTGTGTGTGTGAGTTTGTGTTTGTGAGTTTGTGTTTGTGTTTGTGAGTTTGTGCTTGTGTGTGTGAGTTTGTGCTTGTGTGTGTGAGTTTGTGCTTGTGTGTGTGAGTTTGTGCTTGTGAGTTTGTGTTTGTGTGTGTGAGTTTGTGTTTGTGTGTGTGAGTTTGTGTTTGTGAGTTTGTGTTTGTGTGTGTGAGTTTGTGTTTGTGAGTTTGTGTTTGTGAGTTTGTGCTTGTGTGTGAGTTTGTGTTTGTGAGTTTGTGTTTGTGTGTGTGAGTTTGTGCTTGTGTGCGTGAGTTTGTGCTTGTGTGCGTGAGTTTGTGCTTGTGTGCGTGAGTTTGTGCTTGTGTGCGTGAGTTTGTGTTTGTGTGCGTGAGTTTGTGTTTGTGTGTGTGAGTTTGTGCTTGTGTGCGTGAGTTTGTGCTTGTGTGCGTGAGTTTGTGCTTGTGTGCGTGAGTTTGTGTTTGTGAGTTTGTGTTTGTGTGCGTGAGTTTGTGTTTGTGTGCGTGAGGTTGTGTTTGTGTGCGTGAGTTTGTGTGTGTGTGTGAGTTTGTGTGTGTGTGTGTGAGTTTGTGTGTGAGTTTGTGTGTGTGTGTGAGTTTGTGTGTGTGTGTGAGTTTGTGTGTGTGTGTGAGTTTGTGTGTGTGTGTGTGAGTTTGTGTGTGTGTGTGTGAGTTTGTGTGTGTGTGTGTGAGTTTGTGTGTGTGTGTGTGAGTTTGTGCGTGTGTGCGTGAGTTTGTGCTTGTGTGCGTGAGTTTGTGCTTGTGTGCGTGAGTTTGTGTTTGTCTGCGTGAGTTTGTGCTTGTGTGCGTGAGTTTGTGCTTGTGTGTGTGAGTTTGTGTTTGTGTGCGTGAGTTTGTGTTTGTGTGCGTGAGTTTGTGTTTGTGTGCGTGAGTTTGTGTTTGTCTGCGTGAGTTTGTGTTTGTCTGCGTGAGTTTGTGTTTGTGTGCGTGAGTTTGTGTTTGTGTGCGTGAGTTTGTGTTTGTGTGCGTGAGTTTGTGCTTGTGTGCGTGAGTTTGTGCTTGTGTGTGTGAGTTTGTGTTTGTGTGTGTGAGTTTGTGTTTGTGTGTGTGAGTTTGTGTTTGTGTGTGTGAGTTTGTGTTTGTGTGTGTGAGTTTGTGTTTGTGTGTGTGAGTTTGTGTTTGTGTGTGTGAGTTTGTGTTTGTGAGTTTGTGTTTGTGAGTTTGTGTTTGTGAGTTTGTGTCTGTGAGTTTGTGTTTGTGAGTTTGTGCTTGTGAGTTTGTGCTTGTGAGTTTGTGCTTGTGAGTTTGTGCTTGTGAGTTTGTGCTTGTGTGTGAGTTTGTGTTTGTGAGTTTGTGTTTGTGTGTGTGAGTTTGTTTGTGTTTGTGTGTTTGTGTTTGTGAGTTTGTGTTTGTGTGTGTGAGTTTGTGCTTGTGTGTGATTTTGTGTTTGTGAGTTTGTGTTTGTGTGTGAGTTTGTGTGTGTGAGTTTGTGTGTGTGAGTTTGTGTGTGTGAGTTTGTGTGTGTGAGTTTGTGTGTGTGAGTTTGTGTGTGTGAGTTTGTGTGTGTGAGTTTGTGCTTGTGTGCGTGAGTTTGTGCTTGTGTGTGTGAGTTTGTGTTTGAGTTTGTGTGTGTGAGTTTGTGTTTGTGTGTGTGAGTTTGTGTTTGTGTTTGTGAGTTTGTGTTTGTGTTTGTGAGTTTGTGCTTGTGTGTGTGTTTGTGCTTGTGTGTGTGTTTGTGCTTGTGAGTTTGTGTTTGTGTGTGTGAGTTTGTGTTTGTGTGTGAGTTTGTGTTTGTGTTTGTGAGTTTGTGTGTGTGAGTTTGTGTTTGTTTGTGTTTGTGTTTGTGAGTTTGTGTTTGTGTGTGTGAGTTTGTGTTTGTGTGCGTGAGTTTGTGTTTGTGTTTGTGAGTTTGTGTTTTTGAGTTTGTGCTTGTGTGTGAGTTTGTGTTTGTGTGTGTGAGTTTGTGTGCGTGAGTTTGTGTTTGTGTGCGTGAGTTTGTGTGTGTGAGTTTGTGCTTGTGTGTGTGAGTTTGTGCTTGTGTGCGTGAGTTTGTGTTTGTGAGTTTGTGTTTGTGTGCGTGAGTTTGTGTTTGTGTGCGTGAGTTTGTGTTTGTGTGCGTGAGTTTGTGTGTGTGTGCGTGAGTTTGTGTGCTTGTGTGCGTGAGTTTGTGCTTGTGTGCGTGAGTTTGTGTTTGTGTGCGTGAGTTTGTGTGTGTGTGCATGAGAGTGTGTGTGTGCGAGTGTGTGTGCGAGTGTGTGTGTGCATGTGTGTGTGTGTGCGCGAGTGAGAGTGTGTGTGTGTGCGCGAGTGAGAATGTGTGTGTGCGCGAGTGAGAGTGTGTGAGTGTGAGTGTATCACTGAAGAGTAGTAGGACCTCAGTATTTGGACACACGGGGACAGTGTGTGACGTGGGCAGGGCAACAGGGATGATGATCTCCCCCTCCCCTTGCCAACAGGTCTGTTTGAAAAGGCAGTGAACATCAGCAGACTATTTGTCCAGGGAGGGCATCACAGCCTTGATCAGTCCTGTCCTCAGACAACAAGCACAATCACACATCACACACACACACACACACAATAACACACTAACACACACACTAACACGCTAACACACTAATACACACACACACACTAACACACACACACTAACACACACACTAACACACTGACACACTAACACACACACACTAGCACACAAACTAAAACACACACACACTAATACACACACACACTAACACACACACAGACAATAACACGCACACAAAGACGCATACACACTAACGAACTAACACACTAACACGCACTCTGATGCACGCACTCTGACGCACACACGCACTCTGACGCACGCACTCTGACGCACGCACGCACTCTGACGCACGCACGCATTCTGACGCACGCATTCTGACGCACGCACTCTGACGCACGCACGCACGCACTCTGACGCACGCACTCTGACGCACGCACTCTGACGCACGCACTCTGACGCACGCACTCTGACGCACGCACTCTGACGCACGCACTCTGACGCACGCACACAGACGCACGCACACGCGCGCACACAGAAACACACACAGAAACACACACAGAAACACACACAGAGAAACACACACAGAGAAACACACACACTGACACACTTAGATGCAGACACACACACTAACATACACGAACACACACACCGACACACACACACAGACGCACACACGACACATACATCATACACGCACTTACACAGACACACACAACACACAAGCACACACACAAATTCACGGACACACACAACAAACACTCACACAAGCACACATACTCTGGCAGGTTCACACAAATTCACACACACACACACACACACACACACACACACACACACACACACACATACACACACACACACAAAACACACACACACACAAAACACAAACACACACAAAACACACACACACACAAAACACACACACACAAAACACAGAGTCACACACTCTGACAGACACACAGTAATGATAGGACAGTGATCAGGAGCAGGAACCCTGGCTGATTTCCCCCTCTTTCTAACACAGGGACGTTGAGTCCAGTGATAGCCGAGCTTGCCGAGGTCGAATCCTGAGCCTCATTCAGCTCCGTGTATTTCCTTCCTCACAGAGCCACAGACCGTACCTTCAAACATCACAGTCTCCAGTCTGTCTGCCTCCGAGATCCTGGTGTCCTGGCGGAGTATGTCTGATGGATCTCCACAACTGCAGGGATATCAGGTACCGTGTGTTATAGGATGGGGGATATCAGGTACCGTGTGTTATAGGATGGGGGATATCCGGTACCGTGTGTTATAGGATGGGGGATATCAGGTACCGTGTGTTATAGGATCGGGGATATCAGGTACCGTGTGTTATAGGATGGGGGATATCCGGTACCGTGTGTTATAGGATGGGGGATATCAGGTACCGTGTGTTATAGGATGGGGGATATCAGGTACCGTGTGTTATAGGATGGGGGATATCAGGTACCGTGTGTTATAGGATCGGGGATATCAGGTACCGTGTGTTATACGATCGGGGATATCAGGTACCGTGTGTTATAGGATCGGGGATATCAGGTACCGTGTGTTCTAGGATGGGGGATATCGGGTACCGTGTGTTATAGGATTGGGGATATCGGGTACCGTGTGTTATATGATGGGGGATATCGGGTACCGTGTGTTATAGGATGGGGGATATCAGGTACCGTGTGTTATAGGATGGGGGATATCAGGTACAGTGTGTTATAGGATCGAGGATATCAGGTACCGTGTGTTATAGGATCGGGGATATCAGGTACAGTGTGTTATAGGATCGAGGATATCAGGTACCGTGTGTTATAGGATCGAGGATATCAGGTACCGTGTGTTATAGGATCGGGGATATCAGGTACCGTGTGTTATAGGATCGGGGATATCAGGTACCGTGTGTTATAGGATCGGGGATATCAGGTACAGTGTGTTATAGGATCGAGGATATCAGGTACCGTGTGTTATAGGATCGGGGATATCAGGTACCGTGTGTTATAGGATCGGGGATATCAGGTACAGTGTGTTATAGGATCGAGGATATCAGGTACCGTGTGTTATAGGATCGGGGATATCAGGTACAGTGTGTTATAGGATGGGGGATATCAGGTACCGTGTGTTATAGGATGGGGGATATCAGGTACAGTGTGTTATAGGATGGGGGATATCAGGTACAGTGTGTTATAGGATCGGGGATAATCAGGTACAGTGTGTTATAGGATGGGGGATATCAGGTACCGTGTGTTATAGGATGGGGGATATCAGGTACAGTGTGTTATAGGATGGGGGATATCGGGTACCGTGTGTTATAGGATGGGGGATATCAGGTACAGTGTGTTATAGGATGGGGGATATCAGGTACAGTGTGTTATAGGATCGGGGATAATCAGGTACAGTGTGTTATAGGATGGGGGATATCAGGTACCGTGTGTTATAGGATCGGGGATATCAGGTACCGTGTGTTATAGGATCGAGGATATCAGGTACCGTGTGTTATAGGATCGAGGATATCAGGTACAGTGTGTTATAGGATGGGGGATATCAGGTACCGTGTGTTATAGGATGGGGGATATCAGGTACAGTGTGTTATAGGATGGGGGATATCAGGTACCGTGTGTTATAGGATCGGGGATATCAGGTACCGTGTGTTATAGGATCGGGGATATCAGGTACCGTGTGTTATAGGATCGGGGATATCAGGTACAGTGTGTTATAGGATCGAGGATATCAGGTACCGTGTGTTATAGGATCGGGGATATCAGGTACCGTGTGTTATAGGATCGGGGATATCAGGTACCGTGTGTTATAGGATCGGGGATATCAGGTACAGTGTGTTATAGGATCGAGGATATCGGGTACCGTGTGTTATAGGATCGAGGATATCAGGTACCGTGTGTTATAGGATGGGGGATATCAGGTACTGTGTGTTATAGGATCGGGGATATCAGGTACCGTGTGTTATAGGATCGGGGATATCAGGTACAGTGTGTTATAGGATCGGGGATATCAGGTACCGTGTGTTATAGGATCGGGGATATCAGGTACCGTGTGTTATAGGATCGGGGATATCAGGTACAGTGTGTTATAGGATCGGGGATATCAGGTACCGTGTGTTATAGGATCGGGGATATCAGGTACAGTGTGTTATAGGATGGGGGATATCAGGTACCGTGTGTTATAGGATGGGGGATATCAGGTACCGTGTGTTATAGGATGGGGGATATCAGGTACCGTGTGTTATTGGATGGGGGATATCGGGTACAGTGTGTTATAGGATCGAGGATATCAGGTACCGTGTGTTATAGGATGGGGGATATCAGGTACTGTGTGTTATAGGATCGGGGATATCAGGTACCGTGTGTTATAGGATCGGGGATATCGGGTACCGTGTGTTATAGGATCGGGGATATCAGGTACAGTGTGTTATAGGATCGGGGATATCGGGTACAGTGTGTTATAGGATGGGGGATATCAGGTACCGTGTGTTATAGGATCGGGGATATCAGGTACCGTGTGTTATAGGATCGGGGATATCAGGTACAGTGTGTTATAGGATCGGGGATATCAAGTACCGTGTGTTATAGGATCGGGGATATCAGGTACAGTGTGTTATAGGATGGGGGATATCAGGTACCGTGTGTTATAGGATGGGGGATATCAGGTACCGTGTGTTATAGGATGGGGGATATCAGGTACCGTGTGTTATTGGATGGGGGATATCGGGTACAGTGTGTTATAGGATCGGGGATATCAGGTACAGTGTGTTATAGGATGGGGGATATCAGGTACAGTGTGTTATAGGATCGGGGATATCAGGTACAATGTGTTATAGGATCGGGGATATCAGGTACAATGTGTTATAGGATCGGGGATATCAGGTACAGTGTGTTATAGGATGGGGGATATCAGGTACCGTGTGTTATAGGATCGGGGATATCAGGTACAGTGTGTTATAGGATCGGGGATATCGGGTACTGTGTGTTATTGGATGGGGGATATCGGGTACTGTGTGTTATTGGATGGGGGATATCGGGTACCGTGTGTTATAGGATGGGGGATATCGGGTACAGTGTGTTATAGGATGGGGGATATCAGGTACCGTGTGTTATAGGATCGGGGATATCAGGTACCGTGTGTTATAGGATCGGGGATATCAGGTACCGTGTGTTATAGGATCGGGGATATCAGGTACCGTGTGTTATAGGATGGGGGATATCAGGTACCGTGTGTTATAGGATGGGGGATATCAGGTACCGTGTGTTATAGGATCGGGGATATCAGGTCCCGTGTGTTATAGGATCGGGGATATCAGGTACCGTGTGTTATAGGATCGGGGATATCAGGTACAGTGTGTTATAGGATGGGGGATATCAGGTACCGTGTGTTATAGGATGGGGGATATCAGGTACCGTGTGTTATAGGATCGGGGATATCAGGTACCGTGTGTTATAGGATGGGGGATATCCGGTACCGTGTGTTATAGGATGGGGGATATCAGGTACCGTGTGTTATAGGATGGGGGATATCAGGTACAGTGTGTTATAGGATCGAGGATATCAGGTACAGTGTGTTATAGGATCGAGGATATCAGGTACCGTGTGTTATAGGATGGGGGATATCAGGTACAGTGTGTTATAGGATGGGGGATATCAGGTACAGTGTGTTATAGGATCGAGGATATCAGGTACAGTGTGTTATAGGATCGGGGATATCAGGTACCGTGTGTTATAGGATCGGGGATATCCGGTACCGTGTGTTATAGGATGGGGGATATCAGTTACCGTGTGTTATAGGATCGGGGATATCAGGTACAGTGTGTTATAGGATCGAGGATATCAGGTACCGTGTGTTATAGGATGGGGGATATCAGGTACCGTGTGTTATAGGATCGGGGATATCCGGTACCGTGTGTTATAGGATGGGGGATATCAGGTACCGTGTGTTATAGGATGGGGGATATCAGGTACCGTGTGTTATAGGATCGGGGATATCAGGAACTGTGTGTTATAGGATGGGGGATATCGGGTACCGTGTGTTATAGGATGGGGGATATCGGGTACCGTGTGTTATAGGATGGGGGATATCGGGTACCGTGTGTTATAGGATGGGGGATATCAGGTACCGTGTGTTATAGGATCGGGGATATCGGGTACAGTGTGTTATAGGATGGGGGATATCAGGTACCGTGTGTTATAGGATGGGGGATATCAGGTACAGTGTGTTATAGGATGGGGGATATCAGGTACCGTGTGTTCTAGGATCGGGGATATCAGGTACAGTGTGTTATAGGATGGAGGATATCCGGTACCGTGTGTTATAGGATGGGGGATATCAGGTACAGTGTGTTATAGGATGGGGGACATCAGGTACCGTGTGTTATAGGATGGGGGATATCGGGTACCGTGTGTTATAGGATGGAGGATATCAGGTACTGTGTGTTATAGGATGGGGGATATCAGGTACCGTGTGTTATAGGATGGGGGATATCGGGTACCGTGTGTTATAGGATGGGGATATCAGGTACAGTGTGTTATAGGATGGGGGATATCAGGTACCGTGTGTTATAGGATCGGGGATATCAGGTACCGTGTGTTATAGGATGGGGATATCAGGTACAGTGTGTTATAGGATGGGGGATATCAGGTACAATGTGTTATAGGATCGGGGATATCAGGTACAGTGTGTTATAGGATGGGGGATATCAGGTACAGTGTGTTATAGGATCGGGGATATCGGGTACCGTGTGTTATAGGATGGGGGATATCGGGTACCGTGTGTTATAGGATGGGGATATCAGGTACCGTGTGTTATAGGATCGGGGATATCGGGTACCGTGTGTTATAGGATGGGGGATATCGGGTACCGTGTGTTATAGGATGGGGATATCAGGTACAGTGTGTTATAGGATGGGGGATATCAGGTACCGTGTGTTATAGGATCGGGGATATCAGGTACCGTGTGTTATAGGATGGGGATATCAGGTACAGTGTGTTATAGGATGGGGGATATCAGGTACAATGTGTTATAGGATCGGGGATATCAGGTACAGTGTGTTATAGGATGGGGGATATCAGGTACAGTGTGTTATAGGATCGGGGATATCGGGTACCGTGTGTTATAGGATGGGGGATATCGGGTACCGTGTGTTATAGGATGGGGATATCAGGTACCGTGTGTTATAGGATCGGGGATATCGGGTACCGTGTGTTATAGGATGGGGGATATCGGGTACCGTGTGTTATAGGATGGGGGATATCGGGTACCGTGTGTTATAGGATGGGGGATATCGGGTACAGTGTGTTATAGGATGGGGGATATCGGGTACCGTGTGTTATAGGATCGGGGATATCAGGTACCGTGTGTTATAGGATGGGGGATATCGGGTACAGTGTGTTATAGGATGGGGGATAATCAGGTACAGTGTGTTATAGGATGGGGGATATCGGGTACAGTGTGTTATAGGATGGGGGATAATCAGGTACAGTGTGTTATAGGATGGGGAATATCAGGTACCGTGTGTTATAGGATGGGGGATATCAGGTACAGTGTGTTATAGGATGGGGGATATCGGGTACCGTGTGTTATAGGATGGGGGATATCGGGTACCGTGTGTTATAGGATGGGGGATATCGGGTACCGTGTGTTATAGGATGGGGGATATCGGGTACAGTGTGTTATAGGATCGGGGATATCAGGTACAATGTGTTATAGGATCGGGGATATCAGGTACCGTGTGTTATAGGATGGGGATATCAGGTACAGTGTGTTATAGGATGGGGGATATCAGGTACAATGTGTTATAGGATCGGGGATATCAGGTACAGTGTGTTATAGGATGGGGGATATCAGGTACAGTGTGTTATAGGATCGGGGATATCGGGTACCGTGTGTTATAGGATGGGGGATATCGGGTACCGTGTGTTATAGGATGGGGATATCAGGTACCGTGTGTTATAGGATCGGGGATATCGGGTACCGTGTGTTATAGGATGGGGGATATCGGGTACCGTGTGTTATAGGATGGGGGATATCGGGTACCGTGTGTTATAGGATGGGGGATATCGGGTACAGTGTGTTATAGGATGGGGGATATCGGGTACCGTGTGTTATAGGATCGGGGATATCAGGTACCGTGTGTTATAGGATGGGGGATATCGGGTACAGTGTGTTATAGGATGGGGGATAATCAGGTACAGTGTGTTATAGGATCGGGGATATCAGGTACAGTGTGTTATAGGATGGGGGATATCAGGTACAGTGTGTTATAGGATGGGGGATATCAGGTACAGTGTGTTATAGGATGGGGGATAATCAGGTACAGTGTGTTATAGGATGGGGGATATCAGGTACCGTGTGTTATAGGATGGGGGATAATCAGGTACAGTGTGTTATAGGATCGGGGATATCAGGTACAGTGTGTTATAGGATGGGGGATATCAGGTACAGTGTGTAATAGGATGGGGGATATCAGGTACAGTGTGTTATAGGATGGGGGATAATCAGGTACAGTGTGTTATAGGATGGGGGATAATCAGGTACAGTGTGTTATAGGATGGGGGTTATCAGGTACAGTGTGTTATAGGATGGGGGATATCAGGTACCGTGTGTTATAGGATGGGGGATATCAGGTACAGTGTGTTATAGGATGGGGGATATCAGGTACCGTGTGTTATAGGATGGAGGATATCCGGTACCGTGTGTTATAGGATGGGGGATATCAGGTACCGTGTGTTATAGGATGGGGGATATCGGGTACCGTGTGTTATAGGATGGGGGATATCAGGTACCGTGTGTTATAGGATGGGGGATATCGGGTACCGTGTGTTATAGGATGGGGGATATCAGGTACAGTGTGTTATAGGATGGGGGATATCAGGTACCGTGTGTTATAGGATGGGGGATATCAGGTACAGTGTGTTCTCGGATGGGGGATATTGGGTACCGTGTGTGATAGGATCGGGGATATCAGATACAGTGTGTTATAGGATGGGGGATATCGGGTACAGTGTGTTATAGGATGGGGGATATCAGGTACAGTGTGTTATAGAATGGGGGATATCAGGTACCGTGTGTTATAGGATGGGGGATATCAGGTACAGTGTGTTATAGAATGGGGGATATCAGGTACCGTGTGTTATAGGATCGGGGATATCAGGTACCGTGTGTTATAGGATGGGGGATATCAGGTACTGTGTGTTATAGGATCGTGGATATCAGGTACAGTGTGTTATAGGATCTGGGATATCAGGTGCAGTGTGTTATAGGATCGGGGATATCGGGTACCGTGTGTTATAGGATGGGGGATATCGGGTACCGTGTGTTATAGGATGGGGGATAATCAGGTACAGTGTGTTATAGGATGGGGGATAATCAGGTACAGTGTGTTATAGGATGGGGGATATCGGGTACCGTGTGTTATAGGATGGGGGATATCAGGTACAGTGTGTTATAGGATGGGGGATATCGGGTACAGTGTGTTATAGGATGGGGGATATCAGGTACCGTGTGTTATAGGATGGGGGATAATCAGGTACAGTGTGTTATAGGATGGGGAATATCAGGTACCGTGTGTTATAGGATGGGGGATATCAGGTACAGTGTGTTATAGGATGGGGGATATCGGGTACCGTGTGTTATAGGATGGGGGATATCGGGTACCGTGTGTTATAGGATGGGGGATATCGGGTACAGTGTGTTATAGGATCGGGGATATCAGGTACAATGTGTTATAGGATCGGGGATATCGGGTACAGTGTGTTATTGGATGGGGGATATCGGGTACAGTGTGTTATCGGATGGGGGATATCAGGTACAGTGTGTTATAGGATGGGGGATATCAGGTACAGTGTGTTATAGGATCGGGGATATCAGGTACCGTGTGTTATAGGATGGGGGATATCAGGTACTGTGTGTTATAGGATGGGGGATATCGGGTACAGTGTGTTATAGGATGGGGGATAATCAGGTACAGTGTGTTATAGGATGGGGGATATCGGGTACAGTGTGTTATAGGATGGGGGATAATCAGGTACAGTGTGTTATAGGATGGGGAATATCAGGTACCGTGTGTTATAGGATGGGGGATATCAGGTACAGTGTGTTATAGGATGGGGGATATCGGGTACCGTGTGTTATAGGATGGGGGATATCGGGTACCGTGTGTTATAGGATGGGGGATATCGGGTACCGTGTGTTATAGGATGGGGGATATCGGGTACAGTGTGTTATAGGATCGGGGATATCAGGTACAATGTGTTATAGGATCGGGGATATCGGGTACAGTGTGTTATCGGATGGGGGATATCGGGTACAGTGTGTTATCGGATGGGGGATATCAGGTACAGTGTGTTATAGGATGGGGGATATCAGGTACAGTGTGTTATAGGATCGGGGATATCAGGTACCGTGTGTTATAGGATGGGGGATATCAGGTACAGTGTGTTATAGGATGGGGGATATCAGGTACTGTGTGTTATAGGATGGGGGATATCAGGTACTGTGTGTTATAGGATGGGGGATATCCGGTACCGTGTGTTATAGGATGGGGGATATCAGGTACAGTGTGTTATAGGATGGGGGATATCAGGTACCGTGTGTTATAGGATGGGGGATATCGGGTACAGTGTGTTATAGGATGGGGGATATCGGGTACAGTGTGTTATAGGATGGGGGATATCGGGTACAGTGTGTTATAGGATCGGGGATATCAGGTACAATGTGTTATAGGATCGGGGATATCGGGTACAGTGTGTTATAGGATGGGGGATATCAGTTACCGTGTGTTATAGGATCGGGGATATCGGGTACAGTGTGTTATAGGATGGGGGATATCGGGTACAGTGTGTTATAGGATGGGGGATATCAGGTACCGTGTGTTATAGGATGGGGGATAACAGGTACCGTGTGTTATAGGATCGGGGATATCGGGTACCGTGTGTTATAGGATGGGGGATATCAGGTACCGTGAGTTATAGGATGGGGGATATCAGGTACAGTGTGTTATAGGATGGGGGATATCGGGTACAGTGTGTTATAGGATGGGGGATATCGGGTACAGTGTGTTATAGGATGGGGGATATCGGGTACAGTGTGTTATAGGATCGGGGATATCAGTTACAATGTGTTATAGGATCGGGGATATCGGGTACAGTGTGTTATAGGATGGGGGATATCAGGTACCGTGTGTTATAGGATCGGGGATATCGGGTACCGTGTGTTATAGGATGGGGGATATCAGTTACCGTGTGTTATAGGATCGGGGATATCGGGTACAGTGTGTTATAGGATGGGGGATATCGGGTACCGTGTGTTATAGGATGGGGGATATCAGGTACCGTGTGTTATAGGATCGGGGATATCCGGTACCGTGTGTTATAGGATGGGGGATATCAGGTACCGTGTGTTATAGGATCGGGGATATCAGGTACAGTGTGTTATAGGATCGAGGATATCAGGTACCGTGTGTTATAGGATGGGGGATATCAGGTACCGTGTGTTATAGGATCGGGGATATCCGGTACCGTGTGTTATAGGATGGGGGATATCAGGTACCGTGTGTTATAGGATGGGGGATATCAGGTACCGTGTGTTATAGGATCGGGGATATCAGGTACTGTGTGTTATAGGATGGGGGATATCGGGTACCGTGTGTTATAGGATGGGGGATATCGGGTACCGTGTGTTATAGGATGGGGGATATCGGGTACCGTGTGTTATAGGATGGGGGATATCAGGTACCGTGTGTTATAGGATCGGGGATATCGGGTACAGTGTGTTATAGGATGGGGGATATCAGGTACCGTGTGTTATAGGATGGGGGATATCAGGTACAGTGTGTTATAGGATGGGGGATATCAGGTACCGTGTGTTCTAGGATCGGGGATATCAGGTACAGTGTGTTATAGGATGGAGGATATCCGGTACCGTGTGTTATAGGATGGGGGATATCAGGTACAGTGTGTTATAGGATGGGGGACATCAGGTACCGTGTGTTATAGGATGGGGGATATCGGGTACCGTGTGTTATAGGATGGAGGATATCAGGTACTGTGTGTTATAGGATGGGGGATATCAGGTACCGTGTGTTATAGGATGGGGGATATCGGGTACCGTGTGTTATAGGATGGGGATATCAGGTACAGTGTGTTATAGGATGGGGGATATCAGGTACCGTGTGTTATAGGATCGGGGATATCAGGTACCGTGTGTTATAGGATGGGGATATCAGGTACAGTGTGTTATAGGATGGGGGATATCAGGTACAATGTGTTATAGGATCGGGGATATCAGGTACAGTGTGTTATAGGATGGGGGATATCAGGTACAGTGTGTTATAGGATCGGGGATATCGGGTACCGTGTGTTATAGGATGGGGGATATCGGGTACCGTGTGTTATAGGATGGGGATATCAGGTACCGTGTGTTATAGGATCGGGGATATCGGGTACCGTGTGTTATAGGATGGGGGATATCGGGTACCGTGTGTTATAGGATGGGGATATCAGGTACAGTGTGTTATAGGATGGGGGATATCGGGTACAGTGTGTTATAGGATGGGGGATATCGGGTACCGTGTGTTATAGGATCGGGGATATCAGGTACCGTGTGTTATAGGATGGGGGATATCGGGTACAGTGTGTTATAGGATGGGGGATAATCAGGTACAGTGTGTTATAGGATCGGGGATATCAGGTACAGTGTGTTATAGGATGGGGGATATCAGGTACAGTGTGTTATAGGATGGGGGATATCAGGTACAGTGTGTTATAGGATGGGGGATAATCAGGTACAGTGTGTTATAGGATGGGGGATATCAGGTACCGTGTGTTATAGGATGGGGGATAATCAGGTACAGTGTGTTATAGGATCGGGGATATCAGGTACAGTGTGTTATAGGATGGGGGATATCAGGTACAGTGTGTTATAGGATGGGGGATATCAGGTACAGTGTGTTATAGGATGGGGGATAATCAGGTACAGTGTGTTATAGGATGGGGGATAATCAGGTACAGTGTGTTATAGGATGGGGGATATCAGGTACAGTGTGTTATAGGATGGGGGATATCAGGTACCGTGTGTTATAGGATGGAGGATATCAGGTACAGTGTGTTATAGGATCGGGGATATCAGGTACTGTGTGTTATAGGATCGGGGATATCAGGTACAGTGTGTTATAGGATGGGGGATAATCAGGTACAGTGTGTTATAGGATGGGGGATATCAGGTACCGTGTGTTATAGGATGGGGGATATCAGGTACAGTGTGTTATAGGATCGGGGATATCAGGTACAGTGTGTTATAGGATGGGGGATATCAGGTACCGTGTGTTATAGGATGGGGGATATCAGGTACAGTGTGTTATAGGATCGGGGATATCAGGTACAGTGTGTTATAGGATGGGGGATAACAGGTACCGTGTGTTATAGGATCGGGGATATCAGGTACAGTGTGTTATAGGATGGGGGATATCAGGTACAGTGTGTTATAGGATGGGGGATATCAGGTACAGTGTGTTATAGGATCGGGGATATCAGGTACAGTGTGTTATAGGATCGGGGATATCGGGTACCGTGTGTTATAGGATGGGGGATATCAGGTACAGTGTGTTATAGGATGGGGGATATCAGGTACCGTGTGTTATAGGATGGGGGATATCGGGTACAGTGTGTTATAGGATCGGGGATATCGGGTACCGTGTGTTATAGGATCGGGGATATCGGGTACCGTGTGTTATAGGATCGGGGATATCGGGTACCGTGTGTTATAGGATGGGGGATATCGGGTACCGTGTGTTATAGGATGGGGGATATCGGGTACAGTGTGTTATAGGATGGGGGATATCAGGTACAGTGTGTTATAGGATCGGGGATATCGGGTACCGTGTGTTATAGGATGGGGGATATCGGGTACCGTGTGTTATAGGATGGGGGATATCGGGTACCGTGTGTTATAGGATCGGGGATATCAGGTCCCGTGTGTTATAGGATGGGGGATATCGGGTACAGTGTGTTATAGGATCGGGGATATCGGGTACCGTGTGTTATAGGATGGGGGATATCGGGTACCGTGTGTTATAGGATGGGGGATATCAGGTACAGTGTGTTATAGGATGGGGGATAACAGGTACCGTGTGTTATAGGATCGGGGATATCGGGTACAGTGTGTTATAGGATGGGGGATATCAGGTACCGTGTGTTATAGGATCGGGGATATCGGGTACCGTGTGTTATAGGATGGGGGATATCAGTTACCGTGTGTTATAGGATCGGGGATATCGGGTACCGTGTGTTATAGGATGGGGGATATCTTGTACCGTGTGTTATAGGATGGGGGATATCGGGTACCGTGTGTTATAGGATGGGGGATATCGGGTACAGTGTGTTATAGGATGGGGGATATCGGGTACCGTGTGTTATAGGATCGGGGATATCAGGTACCGTGTGTTATAGGATGGGGGATATCGGGTACAGTGTGTTATAGGATGGGGGATAATCAGGTACAGTGTGTTATAGGATCGGGGATATCAGGTACAGTGTGTTATAGGATGGGGGATATCAGGTACAGTGTGTTATAGGATGGGGGATATCAGGTACAGTGTGTTATAGGATGGGGGATAATCAGGTACAGTGTGTTATAGGATGGGGGATATCAGGTACCGTGTGTTATAGGATGGGGGATAATCAGGTACAGTGTGTTATAGGATGGGGGATATTAGGTACAGTGTGTTATAGGATGGGGGATATCAGGTACAGTGTGTTATAGGATGGGGGATATCAGGTACAGTGTGTTATAGGATGGGGGATAATCAGGTACAGTGTGTTATAGGATGGGGGATAATCAGGTACAGTGTGTTATAGGATGGGGGATATCAGGTACAGTGTGTTATAGGATGGGGGATATCAGGTACCGTGTGTTATAGGATGGGGGATATCAGGTACAGTGTGTTATAGGATCGGGGATATCAGGTACTGTGTGTTATAGGATCGGGGATATCAGGTACAGTGTGTTATAGGATGGGGGATAATCAGGTACAGTGTGTTATAGGATGGGGGATATCAGGTACCGTGTGTTATAGGATGGGGGATATCAGGTACAGTGTGTTATAGGATCGGGGATATCAGGTACAGTGTGTTATAGGATGGGGGATATCAGGTACCGTGTGTTATAGGATGGGGGATATCAGGTACAGTGTGTTATAGGATCGGGGATATCAGGTACAGTGTGTTATAGGATGGGGGATAACAGGTACCGTGTGTTATAGGATCGGGGATATCAGGTACAGTGTGTTATAGGATGGGGGATATCAGGTACAGTGTGTTATAGGATGGGGGATATCAGGTACAGTGTGTTATAGGATCGGGGATATCAGGTACAGTGTGTTATAGGATCGGGGATATCGGGTACCGTTTGTTATAGGATCGGGGATATCGGGTACCGTGTGTTATAGGATCGGGGATATCGGGTACCGTGTGTTATAGGATGGGGGATATCGGGTACCGTGTGTTATAGGATGGGGGATATCGGGTACAGTGTGTTATAGGATGGGGGATATCAGGTACAGTGTGTTATAGGATGGGGGATATCGGGTACCGTGTGTTATAGGATGGGGGATATCGGGTACCGTGTGTTATAGGATCGGGGATATCAGGTCCCGTGTGTTATAGGATGGGGGATATCGGGTACAGTGTGTTATAGGATCGGGGATATCGGGTACCGTGTGTTATAGGATGGGGGATATCGGGTACCGTGTGTTATAGGATGGGGGATATCGGGTACCGTGTGTTATAGGATCGGGGATATCGGGTACCGTGTGTTATAGGATGGGGGATATCAGTTACCGTGTGTTATAGGATGGGGGATATCGGGTACCGTGTGTTATAGGATGGGGATATCAGGTACAGTGTGTTATAGGATGGGGGATATCGGGTACCGTGTGTTATAGGATGGGGGATATCAGGTACAGTGTGTTATAGGATGGGGGATAACAGGTACCGTGTGTCATAGGATCGGGGATATCAGGTACAGTGTGTTATAGGATGGGGGATATCAGGTACAGTGTGTTATAGGATCGGGGATATCGGGTACCGTGTGTTATAGGATGGGGGATATCGGGTACCGTGTGTTATAGGATGGGGGATATCGGGTACCGTGTGTTATAGGATCGGGGATATCGGGTACCGTGTGTTATAGGATCGGGGATATCAGGTACCGTGTGTTATAGGATCGGGGATATCGGGTACAGTGTGTTATAGGATGGGGGATATCGGGTACAGTGTGTTATAGGATGGGGGATATCGGGTACAGTGTGTTATAGGATGGGGGATATCGGGTACAGTGTGTTATAGGATGGGGGATATCAGGTACCGTGTGTTATAGGATGGAGGATATCCGGTACCGTGTGTTATAGGATGGGGGATATCAGGTACCGTGTGTTATAGGATGGGGGATATCGGGTACCGTGTGTTATAGGATGGGGGATATCAGGTACCGTGTGTTATAGGATGGGGGATATCGGGTACCGTGTGTTATAGGATGGGGGATATCAGGTACAGTGTGTTATAGGATGGGGGATATCGGGTACCGTGTGTTATAGGATGGGGGATATCAGGTACAGTGTGTTATAGGATGCGGGATATCAGGTACCGTGTGTTATAGGATGGGGGATATCAGGTACAGTGTGTTCTCGGATGGGGGATATTGGGTACCGTGTGTGATAGGATCGGGGATATCAGATACAGTGTGTTATAGGATGGGGGATATCGGGTACAGTGTGTTATAGGATGGGGGATATCAGGTACAGTGTGTTATAGAATGGGGGATATCAGGTACCGTGTGTTATAGGATGGGGGATATCAGGTACAGTGTGTTATAGAATGGGGGATATCAGGTACCGTGTGTTATAGGATCGGGGATATCAGGTACCGTGTGTTATAGGATGGGGGATATCAGGTACTGTGTGTTATAGGATCGTGGATATCAGGTACAGTGTGTTATAGGATCTGGGATATCAGGTGCAGTGTGTTATAGGATCGGGGATATCGGGTACCGTGTGTTATAGGATGGGGGATATCGGGTACCGTGTGTTATAGGATGGGGGATAATCAGGTACAGTGTGTTATAGGATGGGGGATAATCAGGTACAGTGTGTTATAGGATGGGGGATATCGGGTACCGTGTGTTATAGGATGGGGGATATCAGGTACAGTGTGTTATAGGATGGGGGATATCGGGTACAGTGTGTTATAGGATGGGGGATATCAGGTACCGTGTGTTATAGGATGGGGGATAATCAGGTACAGTGTGTTATAGGATGGGGAATATCAGGTACCGTGTGTTATAGGATGGGGGATATCAGGTACAGTGTGTTATAGGATGGGGGATATCGGGTACCGTGTGTTATAGGATGGGGGATATCGGGTACCGTGTGTTATAGGATGGGGGATATCGGGTACAGTGTGTTATAGGATCGGGGATATCAGGTACAATGTGTTATAGGATCGGGGATATCGGGTACAGTGTGTTATTGGATGGGGGATATCGGGTACAGTGTGTTATCGGATGGGGGATATCAGGTACAGTGTGTTATAGGATGGGGGATATCAGGTACAGTGTGTTATAGGATCGGGGATATCAGGTACCGTGTGTTATAGGATGGGGGATATCAGGTACTGTGTGTTATAGGATGGGGGATATCGGGTACAGTGTGTTATAGGATGGGGGATAATCAGGTACAGTGTGTTATAGGATGGGGGATATCGGGTACAGTGTGTTATAGGATGGGGGATAATCAGGTACAGTGTGTTATAGGATGGGGAATATCAGGTACCGTGTGTTATAGGATGGGGGATATCAGGTACAGTGTGTTATAGGATGGGGGATATCGGGTACCGTGTGTTATAGGATGGGGGATATCGGGTACCGTGTGTTATAGGATGGGGGATATCGGGTACCGTGTGTTATAGGATGGGGGATATCGGGTACCGTGTGTTATAGGATGGGGGATATCGGGTACAGTGTGTTATAGGATCGGGGATATCAGGTACAATGTGTTATAGGATCGGGGATATCGGGTACAGTGTGTTATCGGATGGGGGATATCGGGTACAGTGTGTTATCGGATGGGGGATATCAGGTACAGTGTGTTATAGGATGGGGGATATCAGGTACAGTGTGTTATAGGATCGGGGATATCAGGTACCGTGTGTTATAGGATGGGGGATATCAGGTACAGTGTGTTATAGGATGGGGGATATCAGGTACTGTGTGTTATAGGATGGGGGATATCAGGTACTGTGTGTTATAGGATGGGGGATATCCGGTACCGTGTGTTATAGGATGGGGGATATCAGGTACAGTGTGTTATAGGATGGGGGATATCAGGTACCGTGTGTTATAGGATGGGGGATATCGGGTACAGTGTGTTATAGGATGGGGGATATCGGGTACAGTGTGTTATAGGATGGGGGATATCAGGTACCGTGTGTTATAGGATGGGGGATAACAGGTACCGTGTGTTATAGGATCGGGGATATCGGGTACCGTGTGTTATAGGATGGGGGATATCAGGTACCGTGAGTTATAGGATGGGGGATATCAGGTACAGTGTGTTATAGGATGGGGGATATCGGGTACAGTGTGTTATAGGATGGGGGATATCGGGTACAGTGTGTTATAGGATGGGGGATATCGGGTACAGTGTGTTATAGGATCGGGGATATCAGGTACAATGTGTTATAGGATCGGGGATATCGGGTACAGTGTGTTATAGGATGGGGGATATCAGGTACCGTGTGTTATAGGATCGGGGATATCGGGTACCGTGTGTTATAGGATGGGGGATATCAGTTACCGTGTGTTATAGGATCGGGGATATCGGGTACAGTGTGTTATAGGATGGGGGATATCGGGTACAGTGTGTTATAGGATGGGGGATATCAGGTACCGTGTGTTATAGGATGGGGGATATCGGGTACCGTGTGTTATAGGATGGGGGATATCAGGTACAGTGTGTTATAGGATCGGGGATATCAGGTACAGTGTGTTATAGGATGGGGGATATCAGGTACAGTGTGTTATAGGATCGAGGATATCCGGTACCGTGTGTTATAGGATGGGGGATATCAGTTACCGTGTGTTATAGGATCGGGGATATCGGGTACAGTGTGTTATAGGATGGGGGATATCGGGTACAGTGTGTTATAGGATGGGGGATATCAGGTACCGTGTGTTATAGGATGGGGGATATCAGTTACCGTGTGTTATAGGATCGGGGATATCGGGTACAGTGTGTTATCGGATGGGGGATATCAGGTACAGTGTGTTATAGGATGGGGGATATCAGGTACAGTGTGTTATAGGATGGGGGATATCAGGTACCGTGTGTTATAGGATGGGGGATATCAGGTACAGTGTGTTATAGGATGGGGGATATCAGGTACTGTGTGTTATAGGATGGGGGATATCAGGTACTGTGTGTTATAGGATGGGGGATATCCGGTACCGTGTGTTATAGGATGGGGGATATCAGGTACAGTGTGTTATAGGATGGGGGATATCAGGTACCGTGTGTTATAGGATGGGGGATATCGGGTACAGTGTGTTATAGGATGGGGGATATCGGGTACAGTGTGTTATAGGATGGGGGATATCGGGTACAGTGTGTTATAGGATGGGGGATATCGGGTACAGTGTGTTATAGGATGGGGGATATCAGGTACCGTGTGTTATAGGATGGGGGATAATCAGGTACAGTGTGTTATAGGATGGGGAATATCAGGTACCGTGTGTTATAGGATGGGGGATATCAGGTACAGTGTGTTATAGGATGGGGGATATCGGGTACCGTGTGTTATAGGATGGGGGATATCGGGTACCGTGTGTTATAGGATGGGGGATATCGGGTACAGTGTGTTATAGGATCGGGGATATCAGGTACAATGTGTTATAGGATCGGGGATATCGGGTACAGTGTGTTATTGGATGGGGGATATCGGGTACAGTGTGTTATCGGATGGGGGATATCAGGTACAGTGTGTTATAGGATGGGGGATATCAGGTACAGTGTGTTATAGGATCGGGGATATCAGGTACCGTGTGTTATAGGATGGGGGATATCAGGTACTGTGTGTTATAGGATGGGGGATATCGGGTACAGTGTGTTATAGGATGGGGGATAATCAGGTACAGTGTGTTATAGGATGGGGGATATCGGGTACAGTGTGTTATAGGATGGGGGATAATCAGGTACAGTGTGTTATAGGATGGGGAATATCAGGTACCGTGTGTTATAGGATGGGGGATATCAGGTACAGTGTGTTATAGGATGGGGGATATCGGGTACCGTGTGTTATAGGATGGGGGATATCGGGTACCGTGTGTTCTCGGATGGGGGATATCGGGTACCGTGTGTTATAGGATGGGGGATATCGGGTACCGTGTGTTATAGGATGGGGGATATCGGGTACAGTGTGTTATAGGATCGGGGATATCAGGTACAATGTGTTATAGGATCGGGGATATCGGGTACAGTGTGTTATCGGATGGGGGATATCGGGTACAGTGTGTTATCGGATGGGGGATATCAGGTACAGTGTGTTATAGGATGGGGGATATCAGGTACAGTGTGTTATAGGATCGGGGATATCAGGTACCGTGTGTTATAGGATGGGGGATATCAGGTACAGTGTGTTATAGGATGGGGGATATCAGGTACTGTGTGTTATAGGATGGGGGATATCAGGTACTGTGTGTTATAGGATGGGGGATATCCGGTACCGTGTGTTATAGGATGGGGGATATCAGGTACAGTGTGTTATAGGATGGGGGATATCAGGTACCGTGTGTTATAGGATGGGGGATATCGGGTACAGTGTGTTATAGGATGGGGGATATCGGGTACAGTGTGTTATAGGATGGGGGATATCGGGTACAGTGTGTTATAGGATCGGGGATATCAGGTACAATGTGTTATAGGATCGGGGATATCGGGTACAGTGTGTTATAGGATGGGGGATATCAGTTACCGTGTGTTATAGGATCGGGGATATCGGGTACAGTGTGTTATAGGATGGGGGATATCGGGTACAGTGTGTTATAGGATGGGGGATATCAGGTACCGTGTGTTATAGGATGGGGGATAACAGGTACCGTGTGTTATAGGATCGGGGATATCGGGTACCGTGTGTTATAGGATGGGGGATATCAGGTACCGTGAGTTATAGGATGGGGGATATCAGGTACAGTGTGTTATAGGATGGGGGATATCGGGTACAGTGTGTTATAGGATGGGGGATATCGGGTACAGTGTGTTATAGGATGGGGGATATCGGGTACAGTGTGTTATAGGATCGGGGATATCAGGTACAATGTGTTATAGGATCGGGGATATCGGGTACAGTGTGTTATAGGATGGGGGATATCAGGTACCGTGTGTTATAGGATCGGGGATATCGGGTACCGTGTGTTATAGGATGGGGGATATCAGTTACCGTGTGTTATAGGATCGGGGATATCGGGTACAGTGTGTTATAGGATGGGGGATATCGGGTACAGTGTGTTATAGGATGGGGGATATCAGGTACCGTGTGTTATAGGATGGGGGATATCGGGTACCGTGTGTTATAGGATGGGGGATATCAGGTACAGTGTGTTATAGGATCGGGGATATCAGGTACAGTGTGTTATAGGATGGGGGATATCAGGTACAGTGTGTTATAGGATCGAGGATATCCGGTACCGTGTGTTATAGGATGGGGGATATCAGTTACCGTGTGTTATAGGATCGGGGATATCGGGTACAGTGTGTTATAGGATGGGGGATATCGGGTACAGTGTGTTATAGGATGGGGGATATCAGGTACCGTGTGTTATAGGATGGGGGATATCAGTTACCGTGTGTTATAGGATCGGGGATATCGGGTACAGTGTGTTATCGGATGGGGGATATCAGGTACAGTGTGTTATAGGATGGGGGATATCAGGTACAGTGTGTTATAGGATGGGGGATATCAGGTACCGTGTGTTATAGGATGGGGGATATCAGGTACAGTGTGTTATAGGATGGGGGATATCAGGTACTGTGTGTTATAGGATGGGGGATATCAGGTACTGTGTGTTATAGGATGGGGGATATCCGGTACCGTGTGTTATAGGATGGGGGATATCAGGTACAGTGTGTTATAGGATGGGGGATATCAGGTACCGTGTGTTATAGGATGGGGGATATCGGGTACAGTGTGTTATAGGATGGGGGATATCGGGTACAGTGTGTTATAGGATGGGGGATATCGGGTACAGTGTGTTATAGGATCGGGGATATCAGGTACAATGTGTTATAGGATCGGGGATATCGGGTACAGTGTGTTATAGGATGGGGGATATCAGTTACCGTGTGTTATAGGATCGGGGATATCGGGTACAGTGTGTTATAGGATGGGGGATATCGGGTACAGTGTGTTATAGGATGGGGGATATCAGGTACCGTGTGTTATAGGATGGGGGATAACAGGTACCGTGTGTTATAGGATCGGGGATATCGGGTACCGTGTGTTATAGGATGGGGGATATCAGGTACCGTGAGTTATAGGATGGGGGATATCAGGTACAGTGTGTTATAGGATGGGGGATATCGGGTACAGTGTGTTATAGGATGGGGGATATCGGGTACAGTGTGTTATAGGATGGGGGATATCGGGTACAGTGTGTTATAGGATCGGGGATATCAGGTACAATGTGTTATAGGATCGGGGATATCGGGTACAGTGTGTTATAGGATGGGGGATATCAGGTACCGTGTGTTATAGGATCGGGGATATCGGGTACCGTGTGTTATAGGATGGGGGATATCAGTTACCGTGTGTTATAGGATCGGGGATATCGGGTACAGTGTGTTATAGGATGGGGGATATCGGGTACAGTGTGTTATAGGATGGGGGATATCAGGTACCGTGTGTTATAGGATGGGGGATATCGGGTACCGTGTGTTATAGGATGGGGGATATCAGGTACAGTGTGTTATAGGATCGGGGATATCAGGTACAGTGTGTTATAGGATGGGGGATATCAGGTACAGTGTGTTATAGGATCGAGGATATCCGGTACCGTGTGTTATAGGATGGGGGATATCAGTTACCGTGTGTTATAGGATCGGGGATATCGGGTACAGTGTGTTATAGGATGGGGGATATCGGGTACAGTGTGTTATAGGATGGGGGATATCAGGTACCGTGTGTTATAGGATGGGGGATATCAGTTACCGTGTGTTATAGGATCGGGGATATCGGGTACAGTGTGTTATAGGATGGGGGATATCGGGTACAGTGTGTTATAGGATGGGGGATATCAGGTACCGTGTGTTATAGGATGGGGGATATCGGGTACCGTGTGTTATAGGATGGGGGATATCGGGTACAGTGTGTTATAGGATGGGGGATATCGGGTTCAGTGTGTTATAGGATGGGGGATATCGGGTACAGTGTGTTATAGGATCGGGGATATCAGGTACAATGTGTTATAGGATCGGGGATATCGGGTACAGTGTGTTATAGGATGGGGGATATCAGTTACCGTGTGTTATAGGATCGGGGATATCGGATACAGTGTGTTATAGGATGGGGGATATCGGGTACAGTGTGTTATAGGATGGGGGATATCAGGTACCGTGTGTTATAGGATGGGGGATAACAGGTACCGTGTGTTATAGGATCGGGGATATCGGGTACCGTGTGTTATAGGATGGGGGATATCAGGTACCGTGAGTTATAGGATGGGGGATATCAGGTACAGTGTGTTATAGGATGGGGGATATCGGGTACAGTGTGTTATAGGATGGGGGATATCGGGTACAGTGTGTTATAGGATGGGGGATATCGGGTACAGTGTGTTATAGGATCGGGGATATCAGGTACAATGTGTTATAGGATCGGGGATATCGGGTACAGTGTGTTATAGGATGGGGGATATCAGGTACCGTGTGTTATAGGATCGGGGATATCGGGTACCGTGTGTTATAGGATGGGGGATATCAGTTACCGTGTGTTATAGGATCGGGGATATCGGGTACAGTGTGTTATAGGATGGGGGATATCGGGTACAGTGTGTTATAGGATGGGGGATATCAGGTAACGTGTGTTATAGGATGGGGGATATCGGGTACCGTGTGTTATAGGATGTGGGATATCAGGTACAGTGTGTTATAGGATCGGGGATATCAGGTACAGTGTGTTATAGGATGGGGGATATCGGGTACCGTGTGTTATAGGATGGGGGATATCAGGTACCGTGTGTTATAGGATGGGGGATATCGGGTACAGTGTGTTATAGGATCGGGGATATCAGGTACAGTGTGTTATAGGATGGGGGATATCGGGTACCGTGTGTTATAGGATGGGGGATATCAGGTACCGTGTGTTATAGGATGGGGGATATCAGGTACAGTGTGTTATAGGATCGGGGATATCAGGTACAGTGTGTTATAGGATGGGGGATATCGGGTACCGTGTGTTATAGGATGGGGAATATCAGGTACAGTGTGTTATAGGATCGGGGATATCAGGTACAGTGTGTTATAGGATGGGGGATATCGGGTACCGTGTGTTATAGGATGGGGGATATCAGGTACCGTGTGTTATAGGATGGGGGATATCAGGTAGTATTTTAAGGATGTTGTCATATTGGGGAAAGGGTGCACATTGCTGCAAAGATTAGGGGTCGGCTGGAAGATTGGGAAAGTATTCGAAACATGCAGTCTACGGCTAAAAAGCTAATGAAGGTGGAGAAATTAGTCTCTGAGAATAAACTAGAAAGAAGCAAAATAAAAATCTTGTACTGTTATGTAAAAAGGAAGAGAGTAGCTGAAGTGAGCATTCGTCCTTTAGAGAGTCGTCCGGGGAATTAATATTGGGGAATGAGGAAATGGCAGCCACTTTGAACAAGAATTTTGTATCCATCTTCACTGTAAAGGACAGAAAAACCAAGAATAGCATAAAATCAAGAGGTAAAAGGGAGGGAGGAACTTCAAACTATCACTCGAGAAAAGGTACTAGGAAAACTATGGCACTAAAGGTTGACAAGTCCCCTGGACCTGATGGCCTGCATGCGAGGGTCTTAAAAGAAGAGACTGCAGAGATAGTGGATTCATTGGTTGTAATCTTCCAAAATTCCCTGGATTCTGGAAAGGTCCCAGCAGATTGGAAAACCGCAAATGTAACAAAAAAGGAGGGAGACAGAAAGCAGGAAAGTATAGACCAGTTAGTCTGTCATCTGTCATTGGGAGAATGCTAGAATCCCATTCTTAAAGAGGTAGTGGCAAGACATTTAGAAAATTACAGTGCAATCAGGCAGAGTCAACATGGTTTTATGCCAGGGGAGTCGTGTTTGGCAAATTTATTAGAGTTCTTTGAGGTTGTAGCAAGCTGGGTGGATAAGGGGGAACCAGTAGATGTAATATATTTGGATTTCCAAAAGGCATTCGATAAGGTGCCACATAAAAGGTTACTACACAAGATAAGAGCTCATGGGGTTGGGGGTGATATCTTAGCATGGATAGAAGGTTGGATAACCAACAGTAAACTGAGAGTCGGGATAAATGGGATTTTTCTGGTTGATGAACTGTAACTGGTGGAGTGCCACAGGGATCGGTGCTGGGGCCTCAACTATTTACAATTGATATCAATGACTTGGATGAAGGGGCCGAGTCTATTGTGAAGGTTACAGTATCAACACATTTCCTCCACTCTGACCCCAGCAGTCTGAACCTCACAAGTGAGGAAGTTTTACCGGACTTTTATAATACAGCAGGAATATTGTGTCCTCCTTCAGAAAGGTGTCAAGGCCTTGCAGAGGGTGCGGAGGGAGAGTTACTGGAATGGTCCCAGGGATGAGGGACTTCAGATAATGTGGATAGACCGGGAGAATCTGGGATTGTTCTCCTTGGAGCAGGGAAGGTTAAGGGGAGATTTAATCGAGGCGTTCACAGCTGCGACGGGTTCTGGCGATGAGGCGCTCTGTCCTTCCCCACATCCCGAGTTATCCTCTTCCGTGGGGAGGCTTGTCCGATCCGTCCTACCCTCTCCACGTCTGTCGTTATTCCAGGTCAGCGTCTGGAAGAAATTAGAGCAGGAGTTGTCAAAGTGGACCGTAAGCACCAGTGGGAATGACTCTTCCGCCATGGTGTCCGGATTACAGGGGAACACAGCGTACCTCGTGAGTGTCCGGGCTTACAACAGTGCGGGTTTCGGCCCCTCCAGTGTCCCCAGGATGGTCACGACCAAGAAGTCACGTAAGCACGCAGCTCCCATCTGTCTTTGTCCAATCCCCAAACCACCTCCCGCCTCCAGCGACCCACTGCCTTGATCTCAGTGGGACAATTTCCCACTCGGGGTGGGACTGAGTCCCACACACACACACAGTGCTGCTGACTGAGTTTCTCCCCCCCCCCCCCCCCACACACAGTGCTGCTGACTGAGTCCCACACACACACACAGTGCTGCTTACTGAGTCCCACACACACACACAGTGCTGCTGCCTGAGTCCCACATGCACACACAGTGCTGCTTACTGAGTCCCATAAACACACAGTGCTGCTTACTGAGTCCCATAAACACACAGTGCTGCTTACTGAGTCCCATAAACACACAGTGCTGCTTACTGAGTCCCACACACACACACAGTGCTGCTTACTGAGTCCCACACACACACACAGTGCTGCTGCCTGAGTCCCACATGCACAGTGCTGCTGCCTGAGTCCCACATGCACAGTGCTGCTGCCTGAGTCCCACACACACAGTGCTGCTGACTGAGTTCCCCCCCACACACACAGTGCTGCTGACTGAGTTCCCCCCCACACACACAGTGCTGCTGACTGAGTTCCCCCCCACACACACAGTGCTGCTGACTGAGTCCCACACACACACACAGTGCTGCTGACTGAGTCCCACACACACACACAGTGCTGCTGACTGAGTCCCACACACACACACAGTGCTGCTGACTGAGTCCCACACACACACACAGTGCTGCTGACTGAGTCCCACACACACAGTGCTGCTGACTGAGTCCCACACACACACAGTGCTGCTGACTGAGTCCCACACACACAGTGCTGCTGACTGAGTCACACACACACACACACACACACACACACACACACACACACACACACACACACACACAGTGCTGCTGACTGAGTCCCCCACACACAGTGCTGCTGACTGAGTCCCACACACACACAGTGCTGCTGACTGAGTCCCACACACACAGTGCTGCTGACTGAGTCCCACACACACACAGTGCTGCTGACTGAGTCACACACACACACACACACACAGTGCTGCTGACTGAGCCCCCCCCCCCTCCACACACAGTGCTGCTGACTGAGTCCCACACACACACACAGTGCTGCTCACTGAGTCCCACACACACACACAGTGCTGCCGTCTGAGTCACACACGGAGCTGCTGACTCCCACCTGCCCAGCATGTATTGGGCAGCGATTCCTCCACTGTCCAAAGATCTACCAAATCCTGCATGTCGGGCGCGACCGCTGACGAGTTGCCTCACAGCTCACTCGTGTGTTTTGTCCCCAGCTCCCAGCCAAGCCCCTCTCAACATTCTGTGGCACCAGGATGACTCGGCCGTGTCGCTGGGGTGGGAGCCGGTAAGGAACAAGGACGACGAGTCGGAAGTGATGGGATACAAGGTGAGAGTCAAGGGGCAAGGGTCAGGCACTGTTGTCAAGAGTGAGGGGGATGGGATAAGGTTTCCTCTCACTGCTGGGTGTAAGGGATCCTACAAGGATTGAGGAGGGACAGAGAGCGTTTGACCTTGTGCTCCAGGCTCCTGATGCCCTCTATCCTCGTCTCTCCCAAAGGTGCTGTACAGGCAGGAGGGAAACAGCCTCAGCGAGGTAATCGAGACGAGGGAGCCCTCGGCCATCATCCCGCTCCAGCAGGAAGGAGTCTACATCATCGAGGTGCGGGCGTTCAGCGAGGGGGGAGATGCGACCGTCAGCTCACAGATTAGGGTCCCCAAGTCGTCAGGTAGGAGGTCGACTGCTCCTGTCCCTGCACCGTGGGGGCCTCGGCCCTTCCCCCTGTTGTCCCTGCACCGTGGGGGCCTCGGCCCTTCCCCCTGTTGTCCCTGCACCGTGGGGGCCTCGGCCCTTCCCCCTGGTGTCCCTGCACCGTGGGGGCCTCGGCCCTTCCCCCTGGTGTCCCTGCACCGTGGGGGCCTCGGCCCTTCCCCCTGTTGTCCCTGCACCGTGGGGCCTCGGCCCTTCCCCCTGGTGTCCCTGCACCGTGGGGGCCTCGGCCCTTCCCCCTGGTGTCCCTGCACCATAGGGACTTGGCCCTTTCCCTGATGTCCCTGCACCATAGGGACTTGGCCCTTTCCTTGGTGTCCCTGCACCATTGGGACTTGGCCCTTTCCCTGGTGTCCCTGCACCGTGGGGCCACGGCCCTTTCCCCTGGTGTCCCTGCACCGTGGGGCCATTGCCCTTTCCCCTGGTGTCCCTGCACCGTGGGGCCACGGCCCTTTCCCTGGTGTCCCTGCACCATGGGGCCATGGCCCTTCCCCCTGGTGTCCCTGCACCATAGGGACTTGGCCCTTTCCCTGATGTCCCTGCACCATAGGGACTTGGCCCTTTCCCTGGTGGCCCTGCAGCTTTGGGGGCCACGGCCCTTCCCCTGGTGTCCCTGCACCGTGGGGCCTTGGCCCTTTCCCCTGGTGTCCCTGCATCGTGGGGCCTCGGCCCTTCCCCCAGTGTCCCTGCACCATGGGGGCCTCGGCCCTTCCCCTGGTGTCCTTGAACTGTGGGGCCATGGCCCTTCACCTGGTTTCCCTGCACCGTGGGGGCCTCGACCCTTCCCCCTGGTGTCCCTGCACCGTGGGGGCCTCGACCCTTCCCCCTGGTGTCCCTGCACCGTGGGACATCAGCCCTTCCCCTGGTGTCCCTGCACCGTGGGGCTTCGGACCTTTCCCTTGGTGTCCCTGCACCGTGGGGCCTCGGACCTTCCCATGGTGACCCTGCACCGTGGGGCCTCGGACCTTTCCCCTGGTGTCCCTGCACCGTGGGGCCTCGGCCCTTCCCCTGGTGTCCCTGCACCGTGGGGCCTCGGCCCTTCCCCTGGTGTCCCTGCACCGTGGGGCCTCGGACCTTTCCCCTGGTGTCCCTGCCCCGTGGGGCCTCGGCCCTTTCCCTGGTGTCCTTGCACCGTGGGGGCCTCGCCCTTCCCCCGGTGTCCCTGAACTGTGGGGCCTCTGCCCTTCCCCTGGTGTCCCTGCACTATGGGGCCTCGGCCCTTCCCCTGGTTTCCCTGCACCGTGGGGGCCTCGACCCTTTCCCCTGGTGTCCCTGCACCATGGAGCCTCGGCCCTTCCCCTGGTGTCCTTGCACCGTGGGTGCCTCGGCCCTTCCCCTGGTGTCCCTGCACCGTGGGGTCTCGGCCCTTCCCCTGGTGTCCTTGCACCGTGGGGGCCTCGGCCCTTTCCCTGGTGTCCCTGCACTGTGGAGCCTCGACCCTTTCCCCTGGTGTCCCTGCACCGTGGAGCCTCGACCCTTTCCCCTGGAGTCCCTGTACCGTGGAGCCACGGCCCTTTCCCTGATGTCCCTGCACCGTGGGGGCACGGCCCTTTCCCTGATGTCCCTGCATCGTGGGGCCTCGGCCCTTCCCCTGGTGTCCCTCCACCCTGGGGCCTCGGACCTTTCCCCTGGTGTCCCTGCACCGTGGGGCCTCGGCCCTTCCCCTGGTGTCCCTGCACCGTGGGGCCTCGGCCCTTCCCCTGGTGTCCCTGCACCGTGGGGCCTCGGCCCTTCCCCTGGTGTCCCTGCACCGTGGGGCCTCGGCCTTTCCCCTGGTGTCCTTCCACCCTGGGGCCTCGGCCCTTCCCCCTGGGGTCCCTGCACCGTGGGGCCTCGGCCCTTCGCCCCCCGTGTCCTGACACTAACCTACCCCATTCTTCTTCCCTCTTGTCCCAGGTGATGTCGCTGGTTCCTGTGCACCCGGCCAGGCCTCCTCGACCTCAGTGACGCTGATCCTCGCCCTGATTCTGCCCTCGGCTTCTCTGTAACCTGCGTCCCCCCCCACCCCCCACCCCGCTCCACCCCCTGGCCCTCGCCGGGATTGGGGAGGCGAGACACTGGACAATCCGCTGGCTGGACACTGGACACCGGGAGAAGGCGGGGGAGGGGCTGGACGCACGGTCAATGAGCCCGGGAGCGGAGGGCGGTCGCGGGGCAGGAGGTTGTGGGTCAAGGGTCAAAGGACGTCCTCGGAGCGACCGGACCCAGACCAGCGGACGGTGGAACTCAGCATCGGACTGCCTCGTCTTGGCGGACTGTGGAAGCTGGACACTCGAGCGGACCTGCGACCCGGACAAAGGGCAGCTTGACCTGTGAACTGCGACCTTCAGAACTCCACTCATGCCTCAGCACATACCCCGGCAAACTCTCCCTCCCTCACCCTCCCTGTCCAACCCCCCTCCCTCGTCTCCTTCTCTGCCTCATTGACCCCCCCACCTCTCACTGACTGGAGCCCCCCTGTTGTAAGCCTATTGCTCGGGGCCTTGTATTAAAGGCCCAGTCCCTTGGTTCTTGGGTGCGGCTTTTAGATTCACAATTGATGGCGTCTCCGTCATGGACCCTTGTCTTCAGAATGGCTTCCCAAGTGACAGAGACACCGGAACTGAAAGGGGAATTTGGCAATGATGCAGATTAAAATAGTTTATTTACTAAAAAAAAAAATACTGTCTGGAGACTCCTTCCTTTGTCAGATAGAGTGTGTGTCTGTCTGTGAGAGTGCCGCACTGTCGGAGGGTCAGTACCGAGGGAGGGCCGCGCTGTCAGAGTTTCAGTACCGAGGGAGCAGCGCACTGTCGGAGGGTAAGTACCGAGGGAGGGCCGCGCTGTCGGAGGTGCCGTCTTTCGGATGAGGTCTCTCGGGTGGGTGTAAGAGATCTCACGGCCACTATTGGAAGGAGAGTGGGGGCCTGGGGAGTGAGTTCTCCCCGGTGAACCTGGGGCCTGATATTGAATCAATGTGGTCAAGTGTGCGTGGTGGGATCTTGCTGTGCGTGGAATGGCTGCTCCGTTTCCGATTCGGCACCAGTCTGCTTTATGGAGCGACAGCGTCCTCTGCTGGTGGAGATCTGCTCTATCAATCACTGGGATAGAGGGAGGGGGGCGTGGGGTGGGGGGAGGGTGGGGAAAGGTCCTCACAGTGTTCAACCTGTGGCCACTGCGCACACTGTGGTCCTGAGCTGTTGCTGAACTCTGTTCCCGGAACTCGGTGTCTGCCCCAATTCACGGGGAGAGTCGCAGCTGCCAGCACAGAAACAGGCCACTCTGCCCGTCTGCTCCGTGCTGGTGTTTCTGCTGCACACGAGCCTCCTCTCACCCCCTCTCCATCTCCCCCATCACCATATCCTTCTATTCCTCTCTCCCTTGTGTGTTTATCCAGCTTCCCCCTGAAATGCATCGATACTATTCACCCCGACCACTCCCTGTGGGAGCGACTTCCACATTCTCACCATTCTCTGGGGGAAAGGAGTTTCTCCTGAATTCCCCATCGGATTTATTAGTGACTGTCTGATATTGATGGCCCCCCCGAGTTCTCTTCTCCCCCCACAGGTGGAAAAATCTTCCCTACGTCTACCCCATCAAATTGGATCCCATAACCAACGTATATAGAGACTGGAACTGTACACAGTGCTCCCAGTGTGGTCTAACCAAGGGATATGGAGACTGGAACTGTGCACAGTGCTCCGCGTGTGGTCTAACCAAGGTATATAGAGACCGGAACTGTGCACAGTGCTCCCAGTGTTGTGTAACCAAGGCATATGGAGACCGGAACTGTGCACAGTGCTCCCAGTGTGGTCTAACTAAGGGATACAGAGACCGGAACTGTGCACAGTGCTCCCAGTGTGGTCTAACCAAGGTATACAGAGACCGGAACTGTGCACAGTGCTCCCAGTGTGGTCTAACCAAGGTATATAGAGACCGGAACTGTGCACAGTGCTCCCAGTGTTGTGTAACCAAGGTATATAGAGACCGGAACTGTGCACAGTGCTCCCAGTGTGGTCGAACAAAGGTATATAGAGACCGGAACTGTGCACAGTGCTCCCAGTGTGGTCTAACCAAGGTATATAGAGACCGGAACTGTGCACAGTGCTCCCAGTGTTGTGTAACCAAGGTATATAGAGACCGGAACTGTGCACAGTGCTCCCAGTGTGGTCGAACAAAGGGATACAGGGACCGGAACTGTGCACAGTGCTCCCAGTGTGGTCTAACCAAGGTATATAGAGACCGGAACTGTGCACAGTGCTCCCAGTGTGGTCTAACCAAGGGATACAGGGACCGGAACTGTGCACAGTGCTCCCAGTGTGGTCTAACCAAGGGATACAGGGACCGGAACTGTGCACAGTGCTCCCAGTGTGGTCTAACCAAGGGATACAGGGACCGGAACTGTGCACAGTGCTCCCAGTGTGGTCAAACCAAGGGATACAGAGAGTGGAACTGCACACAGTGCTCCCAGTGTGGTCTAACCAAGGTATTTAGAGACCAGAACTGTGCACAGTGCTCCCAGTGTGGTCTAACAAAGGGATACAGAGACCGGAACTGTGCACAGTGCTCCCAGTGTGGTCTAACCAAGGTATATAGAGACCGGAACTGTGCACAGTGCTCCCAGTGTGGTCTAACAAAGGGATACAGAGACCGGAACTGCACACAGAGCTCCCAGTGTGGTCTAACCAAGGTATATGGAGACCGGAACTGTGCACAGTGCTCCAAGTGTTGTGTAACCAAGGTATATGGAGACCGGAATTGTGCACAGTGCTCCCAGTGTGGTCTAACCAAGGGATATGGAGACCGGAACTGTGCACAGTGCTCCCAGTGTGGTCTAACCAAGGGATATGGAGACCGGAACTGTGCACAGTGCTCCCAGTGTGGTCTAACCAAGGAATATGGAGACCGGAACTGAACACAGTGCTCCCAGTGTTGTGTAACCAAGGTATATGGAGACCGGAACTGTGCACAGTGCTCCCAGTGTGGTCTAACCAAGGGATATGGAGACTGGAACTGTGCACAATGCTCCCAGTGTGATCTAACCAAGGGATATGGAGACTGGAACTGTGCACAGTGCTCCCAGTGTGGTCTAACCAAGGGATATGGAGACCGGAACTGTGCACAGTGCTCCCAGTGTGATCTAACCAAGGGATATGGAGACTGGAACTGTGCACAGTGCTCCCAGTGTGGTCTAACCAAGGGATATGGAGACTGGAACTGTGCACAATGCTCCCAGTGTGGTCGAACCAAGGGATATGGAGACCGGAACTGTACACAGTGCTCCCAGTGTGGTCTAACCAAGGGATATGGAGACCGGAACTGTGCACAGTGCTCCCAGATTGGTCTAACCAAGGGATATGGAGACCAGAACTGTGCACAGTGCTCCCAGTGTGATCGAACCAAGGGATATGGAGACCGGAACTGTGCACAGTGCTCCGAGTGTGATCTAACCAAGGGATATGGAGACCGGAACTGTGCACAGTGCTCCCAGTGTGATCTAACCAAGGGATATGGAGACCGGAACTGTGCACAATGCTCCCAGTGTTGTGTAAGCAAGGGATATGGAGACTGGAACTGTGCACAGTGCTCCCAGTGTGATCTAACCAAGGGATATGGAGACTGGAACTGTGCACAATGCTCCCAGTGTTGTGTAACCAAGGTATATGGAGACTGGAACTGTGCACAGTGCTCCCAGTGTGGTCTAACCAAGGGATATGGAGACTGGAACTGTGCACAATGCTCCCAGTGTTGTGTAAGCAAGGGATATGGAGACTGGAACTGTGCACAGTGCTCCCAGTGTGATCTAACCAAGGGATATAGAGACCGGAACTGTGCACAGTGCTCCCAGTGTGGTCTAACTAAGGGATATGGAGACTGGAACTGGGCACAGTGCTCCCAGTGTGATCTAACCAGGGTATATGGAGACCGGAATTGTGCACAGTGCTCCCAGTGTGATCTAACCAAGGGATATGGAGACCGGAACTGTACACAGTGCTCCCAGTGTGGTCTAACCAAGGGATATGGAGACCCCGGAATTGTGCACAGTGCTCCCAGTGTGGTCTAACCAAGGGATATGGAGACTGGAACTGTGCACAATGCTCCCAGTGTGGTCTAACCAAGGGATATGGAGACTGGAACTGTGCACAGTGCTCCCAGTGTGGTCTAACCAAGGGATATGGAGACTGGAACTGTGCACAATGCTCCCAGTGTGGTCTAACCAAGGGATATGGAGACTGGAACTGTGCACAGTGCTCCCAGTGTGGTCTAAACAAGGGATATGGAGACTGGAACTGTGCACAGTGCTCCCAGTGTGGTCTAACCAAGGGATATGGAGACTGGAACTGTGCACAATGCTCCCAGTGTGGTCTAACCAAGGGATATGGAGACTGGAACTGTGCACAATGCTCCCAGTGTGGTCTAACCAAGGGATATGGAGACTGGAACTGTGCACAATGCTCCCAGTGTGGTCTAACCAAGGGATATGGAGACTGGAACTGTGCACAGTGCTCCCAGTGTGGTCTAACCAAGGGATATGGAGACTGGAACTGTGCACAATGCTCCCAGTGTGGTCTAACCAAGGGATATGGAGACTGGAACTGGACACAGTGCTCCCAGTGTGGTCTAACCAAGGGATATGGAGACTGGAACTGTGCACAGTGCTCCCAGTGTGGTCTAACCAGGGTATATGGAGACCGGAACTGTGCACAGTGCTCCCAGTGTGGTCTAACCAGGGTATATGGAGACCGGAATTGTGCACAGTGCTCCCAGTGTGGTCTAACCAAGGGATATGGAGACCGGAACTGTGCACAGTGCTCCCAGTGTGATCTAACCAAGGGATATGGAGACTGGAACTGTGCACAGTGCTCCCAGTGTGGTCTAACCAGGGTATATGGAGACCGGAACTGTGCACAGTGCTCCCAGTGTGGTCTAACCAGGGTATATGGAGACCGGAATTGTGCACAGTGCTCCCAGTGTGGTCTAACCAAGGGATATGGAGACTGGAACTGGACACAGTGCTCCCAGTGTGGTCTAACCAAGGGATATGGAGACTGGAACTGGACACAGTGCTCCCAGTGTGGTCTAACCAAGGGATATGGAGACTGGAACTGTGCACAGTGCTCCCAGTGTGGTCTAACCAGGGTATATGGAGACCGGAACTGTGCACAGTGCTCCCAGTGTGGTCTAACCAGGGTATATGGAGACCGGAATTGTGCACAGTGCTCCCAGTGTGGTCTAACCAAGGGATATGGAGACCGGAACTGTGCACAGTGCTCCCAGTGTGATCTAACGGAGGGTCAATAGAGGTTTCACATCACCTCACTGCTGTTCAATTCTATCTGTCTTTTGGTTAACTCAGTGCTTGTTTTGTTAAATAGTCAGAGATTTATTAATCCCTGTTGCTACTTGGAATTATTTCATGGGTGATTCAGCAACTTGTCAGTCAAGAGATCAAACAGCAACACGTGATCCTTTCCCAAGTTTAAACAGTGTCACCATCCAGAATCCGTCAGAAAAGCTGTCTGTCAAGCGAGCAATGCCAGAGCTGCCCAGGAGAGGGAGCAGCAGACCACCATTTCAGTACACTGGAGTCTCTCAGTCCCTCTCTCTCAGGGTGATATCTGTACAATGACTGGTGTCTCTCAGTCTCTCTCTCTCAGGGTGATATCTGTACACTGACTGGTGTCTCTCAGTCTCTCTCTCTCAGGGTGATATCTGTACACTGACTGGTGTCTCTCAGTCTCTCTCTCTCAGGGTGATATCTGTGCACTGACTGGTGTCTCTCAGTCTCTCTCTCTCAGGGTGATATCTGTACACTGACTGGTGTCTCTCAGTCTCTCTCTCTCAGGGTGATATCTGTACACTGACTGGTGTCTCTCAGTCTCTCTCTCTCAGGGTGATATCTGTGCACTGACTGGTGTCTCTCAGTCCCCTCTCTCTCAGGTGGTATCTGTACACTGACTGGTGTCTCTCAGTCCCTCTCTCTCAGGGTGATATCTGTACAATGACTGGAGTCTCTCAGTCCCTCTCTCTCAGGGTGATATCTGTACACTGACTGGTGTCTCTCAGTCTCTCTCTCTCAGGGTGATATCTGTACACTGACTGGTGTCTCTCAGTCTCTCTCTCTCAGGGTGATATCTGTACACTGACTGGTGTCTCTCAGTCTCTCTCTCTCAGGGTGATATCTGTGCACTGACTGGTGTCTCTCAGTCCCCTCTCTCTCAGGTGGTATCTGTACACTGACTGGTGTCTCTCAGTCCCTCTCTCTCAGGGTGATATCTGTACAATGACTGGAGTCTCTCAGTCCCTCTCTCTCAGGGTGATATCTGTACACTGACTGGTGTCTCTCAGTCCCTCTCTCTCAGGGTGATATCTGTATACTGACTGGTGTCTCTCAGTCTCTCTCTCTCAGGGTGATATCTGTACACTGACTGGTGTCTCTCAGTCTCTCTCTCTCAGGATGATATCTGTACACTGACTGGAGTCTCTCAGTCCCTCTCTCTCAGGGTGATATCTGTGCACTGACTGGTGTCTCTCAGTCCCCTCTCTCTCAGGGTGATATCTGTACACTGACTGGTGTCTCGCAGTCTCTCTCTCTCAGGGTGATATCTGTACACTGACTGGTGTCTCTCAGACCCTCTCTCTCAGGGTGATATCTGTGCACTGACTGGTGTCTCTCAGTCCCCTCTCTCTCAGGGTGATATCTGTACAATGACTGGAGTCTCTCAGTCCCTCTCTCTCAGGGAGATATCTGTACAATGACTGGTGTCTCTCAGTCCCTCTCTCTCAGGGTGATATCTGTACACTGACTGGTGTCTCTCAGTCCCTCTCTCTCAGGGTGATATCTGTACACTGACTGGTGTCTCTCAGTCCCTCACTCTCAGGGTGATATCTGTACAATGACTGGTGTCTCTCAGTCCCTCTCTCTCAGAGTGATATCAGAACACTGACTGGAGTCTCTCAGTCCCTCTCTCTCAGGGAGATATCTGTACACTGACTGGTGTCTCTCAGTCCCTCTCTCTCAGGGAGATATCTGTACACTGACTGGTGTCTCTCAGTCCCCTCTCTCTCAGTGTGATATCTGTACACTGACTGGAGTCTCTCATACCCTCTCTCTCAGGGAGATATCTTTACACTGACTGGTGTCTCTCAGTCCCTCTCTCTCAGGGTGATATCTGTACACTGACTGGTGTCTCTCAGACCCTCTCTCTCAGGGTGATATCTGTGCACTGACTGGTGTCTCTCAGTCCCTCTCTCTCAGGGAGATATCTGTACACTGACTGGTGTCTCTCAGTCCCTCTCTCTCAGGGTGATATCTGTACACTGACTGGTGTCTCTCAGACCCTCTCTCTCAGGGTGATATCTGTGCACTGACTGGTGTCTCTCAGTCCCTCTCTCTGAGGGTGATATCTGTACACTGACTGGTGTCTCTCAGTCCCTCTCTCTCAGGGAGATATCTGTACACTGACTGGTGTCTCTCAGTCCCCTCTCTCTCAGTGTGATATCTGAAGACTGACTGGTGTCTCTCATTCTCCTCTCTCTCAGGGAGATATCTGTACACTGACTGGTGTCTCTCAGACCCTCTCTCTCAGGGAGATATCAGTACACTGACTGGTGTCGCTCAGTCCCTCTCTCTCAGGGTGATATCTGCACACTGACTGGTGTCGCTCAGTCCCTCTCTCTCAGGGTGATATCTGCACACTGACTGGTGTCTCTCAGACCCTCTCTCTCAGGGTGATATCAGTACACTGACTGGTGACGCACAGTCCCTCTCTCTCAGGGTGATATCTGTACAATGACTGGTGTCTCTCAGTCCCACTGTCTCAGGGTGATATCTGTTCACTGACTGGTGTCTCTCAGTCCCTCTCTATCAGTGTGATATCAGTGCACTGACTGGTGTCTCCCACTCCCTCTCTATCAGTGTGATATCAGTGCACTGACTGGTGTCTCCCAGTCCCTCTCTCTCAGGGTGATATCTGTACACTGACTGGTGTCTCTCAGTCCCTTTCTCACAGGGTGATATCTGTACACTCACTGGTGTCTCTCTGTCCCTCTCACTCAGGGTGATATCTGTACATTGACTGGTGTCTCTCAGTCCCTCTCTCTCAGGGTGATATCTGTACACTGACTGGTGTCTCTCAGTCCCTCTCTCTCAGGGTGATATCTGTACATTGACTGGTGTCTCTCAGTCCCTCTCTCTCAGGGTGATATCTGTACACTGACTGGTGTCTCTCAGACCCTCTCTCTCAGGGAGATATTAGTAGACTGACTGGTGTCTCTCAGTCCCTCTCTCTCAGGGAGATATCAGTACACTGACTGGTGTCTCTCAGTCCCTCTCTCTCAGGGAGATATTTGTACACTGACTGGTGTCTCTCAGACCCTCTCTCTCAGGGAGATATCAGTACACTGACTGGTGTCTCTCAGACCCTCTCTCTCAGGGAGATATTAGTAGACTGACTGGTGTCTCTCAGTCCCTCTCTCTCAGGGAGATATCAGTACACTGACTGGTGTCTCTCAGTCCCTCTCTCTCAGGGAGATATTTGTACACTGACTGGTGTCTCTCAGACCCCTCTCTCTCAGGGAGATATCTGTACACTGACTGGTGTCTCTCAGTCCCACTCTCTCTCTCTGATATCTGTACACTGACTGATAAATCTCAGTCCCTCTCTCTCAGGGTGATATCTGTACACTGACTGGTGTCTCTCAGTCCCTCTCTCAGGGAGATGTCTGTACACTGACTGGGGTCACTCAGTCCCTCTCTGCTCCTGACGATATCTGTACATTGACTGGTGTCTCTCAGACCCTCTCTCTCTCAGGGAGATATCTGTACACTGACGGGTGTCTCTCAGTCTCCTCTCTCTCAGGGTGATATCTGTACACTGACTGGTGTCTCTCAGTCTCCTCTCTCCCAGGGAGATATCAGTACACTGACTGGTGTCTCTCAGTCTCTCTCTCTCAGGGTGATATCTGTACACTGACTGGTGTCTCTCAGTCCCTCTCTCTCAGGGTGATATCTGTACACTGACTGGTGTCTCTCAGTCTCCTCTCTCCCAGGGAGATATCAGTACACTGACTGGTGTCTCTCAGTCTCTCTCTCTCAGGGTGATATCTGTACACTGACTGGTGTCTCTCAGTCCCTCTCTCTCAGGGTGATATCTGTACACTGACTGGTGTCTCTCAGTCTCTCTCTCTCAGTGTGATATCAGTGCACTGACTGGTGTCTCCCAGTCCCTCTCTCTCAGTGTGATATCTGTACACTGACTGGTGTCCCTCACTCCCTCTCTCTCAGGGTGATATCTGTACACTGACTGGTGTCTCTCACTCCCTCTCTCTCAGGGTGATATCTGTACACTGACTGGTGTCTCTCAGTCCCTCTCTCTCAGGGTGATATCTGTACACTGACTGGTGTCTCTCATCCCTCTCTGTCAGCGTGATATCTGTACACTGACTGGTGTCCCTCAGTCGCTCTCTGTCTCAGGATGAGATCTGAAGATTGACTGGTGTCTCTCTGTCCCTCTCTTTCAGGGTGATATCTGGACACTGACTGGTGTCTCTCAGTCCCCTCTCTCTCGGTGATATCTGTACGCTGACTGGTGTCTCTCAGTCCCTCTCTCTCGGTGATATCTGGACACTGACTGGTGTCTCTCAGTCCCTCTCTGTCAGGGAGATATCTGTACACTGACTGGTGTCTCTCAGTCCCCTCTCTCTCAGTGAGATATCTGTACACTGACTGGTGTCTCACAGTCTCTCTCTGTCAGGGAGATATCTGGACACTGACTGGTGTCTCTCAGTCCCTCTCTCTCGGCAATATCTGTGCATTGACTGGTGTCTCTCAGTGCCCTTTCTTTCAGGGAGATATCTGTACACTGGTGTTTTTCAGGGTAATATCTGTACACTGACTGGTGTCTCTCATCCCTCTCTGTCAGGGTGATATCTGCACACTGACTGGTGTCTCTCAGTCCCACTCTCTCAGGGTGATATCTGTACACTGACTGGTGTCTCTCAGTCCCTCTCTCTCAGGGTGATATCTGTGCACTGACTGGTGTCTCTCAGTCCCACTCTCTCAGGGTGATATCTGTGCACTGACTGGTGTCTCTCAGTCCCTCTCTCTCAGGGTGATATCTGTGCACTGACTGGTGTCTCTCAGTCCCTCTCTCTCAGGGTGATATCTGTGCACTGACTGGTGTCTCTCAGTCCCTCTCTCTCTGGGAGATATCTGTACACTGACTGGTGTCTCTCAGTCCCTCTCTTTCAGTGAGATATCTGTACACTGACTGGTGTCTCTCAGTCCCACTCTCTCCGGGTGATATCTGTGCACTGTCTGTGTCGCTCAGTCCCTCTCTCTCAGGGAGATATCTGTACACTGAGTGGTGTCTCTCAGTCCCTGTCTCTCAGGGAGATATCTGTACACTGACTGGTGTCTCTCAGTCCCACTCTCTCAGGGTGATATCTGTGCACTGACTGTGTCGCTCAGTCCCTCTCTCTCAGGGTGATATCTGTACACTGACTGGTGTCTCTCAGTCCCTCTCTCTCAGGGTGATATCTGTACACTGACTGGTGTCTCTCAGTCCCACTCTCTCAGGGTGATATCTGTGCACTGACTGTGTCGCTCAGTCCCTCTCTCTCAGGGTGATATCTGTACAATGACTGGTGTCTCTCAGTCCCTCTCTCTCAGGGTGATATCTGTGCACTGACTGGTGTCTCTCAGTCCCTCTCTCTCAGGGTGATATCTGTGCACTGACTGGTGTCTCTCAGTCCCACTCTCTCAGGGTGATATCTGTACACTGACTGGTGTCTCTCAGTCCCTCTCGCTCAGGGTGATATCTGTACACTGACTGGTGTCTCTCATCCCTCTCTCTCAGGGTGATATCTGTACACTGACTGGTGTCTCTCAGTCCCTCTCTCTCAGGGTGATATCTGTACACTGACTGGTGTCTCTCAGTCCCTCTCTCTCAGGGTGATATCTGTACACTGACTGGTGTCTCCCAGTCCCTCTCTCTCAGGGTGATGTCTGTACACTGGCTGGTGTCTCTCACTCCCTCTCTCCCAGGGTGATATCTGTGCACAGACTGGTATCTCTCACTCCCTCTCCTCAGGGTGATATCTGTACACTGATTGGTGTCTCTCAGTCCCTCTCTCTCAGGGTGATATCTGTACACTGACTGGTGTCTCTCAGTCCCTCTCTCTCAGGGTCATATCTGTACATTGACTGGTGTCTCTCAGTCCCTCTCTCTGAGGGTGATATCTGTACACTCACTGGTGTCTCTCTGTCCCTCTCGCTCAGGGTGATATTTGTACACTGACTGGCGTCTCTCTGTCCGTCTCTATCAGTGTGATATCTGTCCACTGACTGTTGTCTCTCAGTCCCTCTCTCTCAGGGTGATTTCTGTACACTGTCTGGTGTCTCTCAGTCCCTCTCGCTCAGGGTGATATCTGTACAATGACTGGTGTCTCTCAGTCCCTCTCGCTCAGGGTGATATCTGTACACTGACTGGTGTCTCTCATCCCTCTCTCTCAGGGTGATATCTGTACACTGACTGGTGTCTCTCAGTCCCTCTCTCTCAGGGTGATATCTGTACACTGACTGGTGTCTCTCAGTCCCTCTCTCTCAGGGTGATATCTGTACACTGACTGGTGTCTCCCAGTCCCTCTCTCTCAGGGTGATTTCTGTACACTGTCTGGTGTCTCTCAGTCCCTCTCGCTCAGGGTGATATCTGTACAATGACTGGTGTCTCTCAGTCCCTCTCGCTCAGGGTGATATCTGTACACTGACTGGTGTCTCTCATCCCTCTCTCTCAGGGTGATATCTGTACACTGACTGGTGTCTCTCAGTCCCTCTCTCTCAGGGTGATATCTGTACACTGACTGGTGTCTCTCAGTCCCTCTCTCTCAGGGTGATATCTGTACACTGACTGGTGTCTCCCAGTCCCTCTCTCTCAGGGTGATGTCTGTACACTGACTGGTGTCTCTCACTCCCTCTCTCCCAGGGTGATAACTGTGCACAGACTGGTATCTCTCACTCCCTCTCCTCAGGGTGATATCTGTACACTGATTGGTGTCTCTCAGTCCCTCTCTCTCAGGGTGATATCTGTACACTGACTGGTGTCTCTCAGTCCCTCTCTCTCAGGGTCATATCACTACATTGACTGGTGTCTCTCAGTCCCTCTCTCTGAGGGTGATATCTGTACACTCACTGGTGTCTCTCTGTCCCTCTCGCTCAGGGTGATATCTGTACACTGACTGGCGTCTCTCTGTCCCTCTCTATCAGTATGATATCTGTCCACTGACTGTTGTCTCTCAGTCCCTCTCTCTCAGGGTGATTTCTGTACACTGTCTGGTGTCTCTCAGTCCCTCTCTATCAGGGTGATTTCTGTACACTGTCTGGTGTCTCTCAGTCCCTCTCTCTCAGGATGATATCTGTACACTGACTGGTGTCTCTCAGACCCTCTCTCTCAGGGAGATATCTGTACACTGACTGGCGTCTCTCAGTCCCTCTCTCTCAGGGTGATATCTGTTCACTGACTGGTGTCTCCCAGTCCCCCTCTATCAGTGTGATATCAGTGCACTGACTGGTGTCTCCCAGTCCCTCTCACTCAGGGTGATATCTGTACACTGACTGGTGCATCTCAGTCCCTCTCTATCAGTGTGATATCTGTACACTGACTGGTGTCTCTGAGTCCCTCTCTCTCAGGGTAATTTCTGGACAGTGACTGGTGTCTCCGAGTCCCTCTCTATCAGGGTGATATCTGTACACTTACTGTTGTCTCTCAGTCCCTCTCTCTCAGGATGATATCTGTACACTGACTGGTGTCTCTCAGTCCCTCTCTCTCAGGGTGATATCTGTACACTGAATGTTGTCTCTCAGTCCCCCTCTCTCAAAGTGATATCTGTACACTCACTGGTGTCTCTCTGTCCCTCTCTGTCAGGGTGATATCTGTACACTGACTGGTGTCTCTCATCCCTCTCTGTCAGGGTGATATCTGTACACTGACTGGTGTCCCTCAGTCGCTCTCTGTCTCAGGATGAGATCTGAAGATTGACTGGTGTCTCTCTGTCCCTCTCTTTCAGGGTGATATCTGGACACTGACTGGTGTCTCTCAGTCACCTCTCTCTCGGTGATATCTGTACGCTGACTGGTGTCTCTCAGTCCCTCTCTCTCGGTGATATCTGTACACTGACTGGTGTCTCTCATCCCTCTCTGTCAGGGTGATATCTGTACACTCACTGGTGTCTCTCAGTCCCTCTCTCTCAGGATGATATCTGTACACTGACTGGTGTCTCTCAGTGCCTCTCTCTCAGGGTGATATCTGTACACTGACTGTTGTCTCTCAGTCCCTCTCTCTCAGGGTGATTTCTGTACACTGTCTGGTGTCTCTCAGTCCCTCTCTCTCAGGATGATATCTGTACACTGACTGGTGTCTCTCAGACCCTCTCTCTCAGGGAGATATCTGTACACTGACTGGCGTCTCTCAGTCCCTCTCTCTCAGGGTGATATCTGTTCACTGACTGGTGTCTCCCAGTCCCCCTCTATCAGTGTGATATCAGTGCACTGACTGGTGTCTCCCAGTCCCTCTCACTCAGGGTGATATCTGTACACTGACTGGTGCATCTCAGTCCCTCTCTATCAGTGTGATATCTGTACACTGACTGGTGTCTCTGAGTCCCTCTCTCTCAGGGTAATTTCTGGACAGTGACTGGTGTCTCCGAGTCCCTCTCTATCAGGGTGATATCTGTACACTTACTGTTGTCTCTCAGTCCCTCTCTCTCAGGATGATATCTGTACACTGACTGGTGTCTCTCAGTCCCTCTCTCTCAGGGTGATATCTGTACACTGAATGTTGTCTCTCAGTCCCTCTCTCTCAAAGTGATATCTGTACACTCACTGGTGTCTCTCTGTCCCTCTCTGTCAGGGTGATATCTGTACACTGACTGGTGTCTCTCATCCCTCTCTGTCAGGGTGATATCTGTACACTGACTGGTGTCCCTCAGTCGCTCTCTGTCTCAGGATGAGATCTGAAGATTGACTGGTGTCTCTCTGTCCCTCTCTTTCAGGGTGATATCTGGACACTGACTGGTGTCTCTCAGTCACCTCTCTCTCGGTGATATCTGTACGCTGACTGGTGTCTCTCAGTCCCTCTCTCTCGGTGATATCTGTACACTGACTGGTGTCTCTCATCCCTCTCTGTCAGGGTGATATCTGTACACTCACTGGTGTCTCTCAGTCCCTCTCTCTCAGGATGATATCTGTACACTGACTGGTGTCTCTCAGTGCCTCTCTCTCAGGGTGATATCTGTACACTGACTGTTGTCTCTCAGTCCCTCTCTCTCAGGGAGATATCTGTACACTGACTGGTGTCTCTCAGTCCCCTCTCTCTCAGGGTGATATCTGTACACTGACTGGTGTCTCACAGTCTCTCTCTGTCAGGGAGATATCTGGACACTGACTGGTGTCTCTCAGTCCCTCTCTCTCGGCAATATCTGTGCATTGACTGGTGTCTCTCATCCCTCTCTGTCAGGGTGATATCTGCACACTGACTGGTGTCTCTCAGTCCCTCTCTCTCAGGGTGATATCTGTGCACTGACTGGTGTCTCTCAGTCCCTCTCTCTCAGGGTGATATCTGTGCACTGACTGGTGTCTCTCAGTCCCTCTCTCTCAGGGTGATATCTGTGCACTGACTGTGTCTCTCAGTCCCTCTCTCTCAGGGAGATACCTGTACACTGACTGGTGTCTCTCAGTCCCTCTCTCTCAGGGTGATTTCTGTCTTGTGACTGGTGTCTCTCAGTCCCTCTCTCTCAGGGTGATATCTGTGCACTCACTGGTGTCTCTCTGTCCCTCTCTATCAGTGTGATATCTGTACACTGACTGGTGTCTCTCACTCCCTCTCTCTCAGGGTGATATCTGTACACTGACTGTTGTCTCTCAGTCCCTCTCTCTCAGGGTGATATCTGTACACTCACTGGTGTCTCTCTGTCCCTATCGCTCAGGGTGATATCTGTACACTGACTGGTGTCTCTCATCCCTCTCTGTCAGGGTGATATCTGTACACTGACTGTTGTCCCTCAGTCGCTCTCTGTCTCAGGATGAGATCTGAAGATTGACTGGTGTCTCTCTGTCCCTCTCTTTCAGGGTGATATCTGGAGACTGACTGGTGTCTCTCAGTCCCCTCTCTCTCGGTGATATCTGTACGCTGACTGGTGTCTCTCAGTCCCTCTCTCTCGGTGATATCTGGACACTGACTGGTGTCTCTCAGTCCCTCTCTGTCAGGGAGATATCTGTACACTGACTGGTGTCTCTCAGTCCCCTCTCTCTCAGGGAGATATCTGTACACTGACTGGTGTCTCTCAGTCCCCTCTCTCTCAGGGTGATATCTGTACACTGACTGGTGTCTCACAGTCTCTCCCTGTCAGGGAGATATCTGGACACTGACTGGTGTCTCTCAGTCCCTCTCTCTCGGCAATATCTGTGCATTGACTGGTGTCTCTCATCCCTCTCTGTCAGGGTGATATCTGCACACTGACTGGTGTCTCTCAGTCCCTCTCTCTCAGGGTGATATCTGTGCACTGACTGGTGTCTCTCAGTCCCTCTCTCTCAGGGTGATATCTGTGCACTGACTGGTGTCTCTCAGTCCCTCTCTCTCAGGGTGATTTCTGTCTAGTGACTGGTGTCTCTCAGTCCCTCTCTCTCAGGGTGATATCTGTACACTGACTGGTGTCTCTCAGTCCCTCTCTCTCAGGGAGATACCTGTACACTGACTGGTGTCTCTCAGTCCCTCTCTCTCAGGGTGATTTCTGTCTAGTGACTGGTGTCTCTCTGTCCCTCTCTATCATGTGATATCTGTGCACTCACTGGTGTCTCTCTGTCCCTCTCTATCAGTGTGATATCTGTACACTGACTGGTGTCTCTCAGTCCCTCTCTCTCAGGGTGATTTCTGTACAGTGACTGGTGTCTCCGAGTCCCTCTCCATCAGGGTGATATCTGTACACTGACTGTTGTCTCTCAGTCCCTCTCCGTCATGGTGATATCTCTACACTGACAGGTGTTTCTCAGTCCCTCTCTCTCAGGATGATATCTGTACACTGACTGGTGTCTCTCAGTCTCTCAGGGTGATATCTGTACACTGACTGGTGTCTCTCAGTCTCTCAGGGTGATATCTGTACACTGACTGGTGTCTCTCAGTCCCTCTCTCACAGGGTGATATCTGTACACTCACTGGTGTCTCTCTGTCCCTCTCTGTCAGGGTGATATCTGTACACTGACTGGTGTCTCTCAGTCCCTCTCTCACAGGGTGATATCTGTACACTGACTGGTGTCTCTCAGTCCCTCTCTCTCAGGGTGATATCTGTGCACTGACTGGCGTCTCTCTGTCCCTCTCTATCAGTGTGATATCTGTCCACTGACTGTTGTCTCTCAGTCCCTCTCTCTTAGGGTGATATCTGTACACTGTCTGGTGTCTCTCAGTCCCTCTCTATCAGGGTGATTTCTGTACACTGTCTGGTGTCTCTCAGTCCCTCTCTCTCAGGATGATATCTGTACACTGACTGGTGTCTCTCAGACCCTCTCTCTCAGGGAGATATCTGTACACTGACTGGCGTCTCTCAGTCCCTCTCTCTCAGGGTGATATCTGTTCACTGACTGGTGTCTCCCAGTCCCCCTCTATCAGTGTGATATCAGTGCACTGACTGGTGTCTCCCAGTCCCTCTCACTCAGGGTGATATCTGTACACTGACTGGTGCATCTCAGTCCCTCTCTATCAGTGTGATATCTGTACACTGACTGGTGTCTCTGAGTCCCTCTCTCTCAGGGTAATTTCTGGACAGTGACTGGTGTCTCCGAGTCCCTCTCTATCAGGGTGATATCTGTACACTTACTGTTGTCTCTCAGTCCCTCTCTCTCAGGATGATATCTGTACACTGACTGGTGTCTCTCAGTCCCTCTCTCTCAGGGTGATATCTGTACACTGAATGTTGTCTCTCAGTCCCCCTCTCTCAAAGTGATATCTGTACACTCACTGGTGTCTCTCTGTCCCTCTCTGTCAGGGTGATATCTGTACACTGACTGGTGTCTCTCATCCCTCTCTGTCAGGGTGATATCTGTACACTGACTGGTGTCCCTCAGTCGCTCTCTGTCTCAGGATGAGATCTGAAGATTGACTGGTGTCTCTCTGTCCCTCTCTTTCAGGGTGATATCTGGACACTGACTGGTGTCTCTCAGTCACCTCTCTCTCGGTGATATCTGTACGCTGACTGGTGTCTCTCAGTCCCTCTCTCTCGGTGATATCTGTACACTGACTGGTGTCTCTCATCCCTCTCTCTCAGGGTGATATCTGTACACTCACTGGTGTCTCTCAGTCCCTCTCTCTCAGGATGATATCTGTACACTGACTGGTGTCTCTCAGTGCCTCTCTCTCAGGGTGATATCTGTACACTGACTGTTGTCTCTCAGTCCCTCTCTCTCAGGGAGATATCTGTACACTGACTGGTGTCTCTCAGTCCCCTCTCTCTCAGGGTGATATCTGTACACTGACTGGTGTCTCACAGTCTCTCTCTGTCAGGGAGATATCTGGACACTGACTGGTGTCTCTCAGTCCCTCTCTCTCGGCAATATCTGTGCATTGACTGGTGTCTCTCATCCCTCTCTGTCAGGGTGATATCTGCACACTGACTGGTGTCTCTCAGTCCCTCTCTCTCAGGGTGATATCTGTGCACTGACTGGTGTCTCTCAGTCCCTCTCTCTCAGGGTGATATCTGTGCACTGACTGGTGTCTCTCAGTCCCTCTCTCTCAGGGTGATATCTGTGCACTGACTGTGTCTCTCAGTCCCTCTCTCTCAGGGAGATACCTGTACACTGACTGGTGTCTCTCAGTCCCTCTCTCTCAGGGTGATTTCTGTCTTGTGACTGGTGTCTCTCAGTCCCTCTCTCTCAGGGTGATATCTGTGCACTCACTGGTGTCTCTCTGTCCCTCTCTATCAGTGTGATATCTGTACACTGACTGGTGTCTCTCACTCCCTCTCTCTCAGGGTGATATCTGTACGCTGACTGGTGTCTCTCAGTCCCTCTCTCTCGGTGATATCTGTACACTGACTGGTGTCTCTCATCCCTCTCTGTCAGGGTGATATCTGTACACTCACTGGTGTCTCTCAGTCCCTCTCTCTCAGGATGATATCTGTACACTGACTGGTGTCTCTCAGTGCCTCTCTCTCAGGGTGATATCTGTACACTGACTGTTGTCTCTCAGTCCCTCTCTCTCAGGGAGATATCTGTACACTGACTGGTGTCTCTCAGTCCCCTCTCTCTCAGGGTGATATCTGTACACTGACTGGTGTCTCACAGTCTCTCTCTGTCAGGGAGATATCTGGACACTGACTGGTGTCTCTCAGTCCCTCTCTCTCGGCAATATCTGTGCATTGACTGTTGTCTCTCATCCCTCTCTGTCAGGGTGATATCTGCACACTGACTGGTGTCTCTCAGTCCCTCTCTCTCAGGGTGATATCTGTGCACTGACTGGTGTCTCTCAGTCCCTCTCTCTCAGGGTGATATCTGTGCACTGACTGGTGTCTCTCAGTCCCTCTCTCTCAGGGTGATATCTGTGCACTGACTGTGTCTCTCAGTCCCTCTCTTTCAGGGAGATACCTGTACACTGACTGGTGTCTCTCAGTCCCTCTCTCTCAGGGTGATTTCTGTCTTGTGACTGGTGTCTCTCAGTCCCTCTCTCTCAGGGTGATATCTGTGCACTCACTGGTGTCTCTCTGTCCCTCTCTATCAGTGTGATATCTGTACACTGACTGGTGTCTCTCACTCCCTCTCTCTCAGGGTGATATCTGTACACTGACTGTTGTCTCTCAGTCCCTCTCTCTCAGGGTGATATCTGTACACTCACTGGTGTCTCTCTGTCCCTATCGCTCAGGGTGATATCTGTACACTGACTGGTGTCTCTCATCCCTCTCTGTCAGGGTGATATCTGTACACTGACTGTTGTCCCTCAGTCGCTCTCTGTCTCAGGATGAGATCTGAAGATTGACTGGTGTCTCTCTGTCCCTCTCTTTCAGGGTGATATCTGGAGACTGACTGGTGTCTCTCAGTCCCCTCTCTCTCGGTGATATCTGTACGCTGACTGGTGTCTCTCAGTCCCTCTCTCTCGGTGATATCTGGACACTGACTGGTGTCTCTCAGTCCCTATCTGTCAGGGAGATATCTGTACACTGACTGGTGTCTCTCAGTCCCCTCTCTCTCAGGGAGATATCTGTACACTGACTGGTGTCTCTCAGTCCCCTCTCTCTCAGGGTGATATCTGTACACTGACTGGTGTCTCACAGTCTCTCTCTGTCAGGGAGATATCTGGACACTGACTGGTGTCTCTCAGTCCCTCTCTCTTGGCAATATCTGTGCATTGACTGGTGTCTCTCATCCCTCTCTGTCAGGGTGATATCTGCACACTGACTGGTGTCTCTCAGTCCCTCTCTCTCATGGTGATATCTGTGCACTGACTGGTGTCTCTCAGTCCCTCTCTCTCAGGGTGATATCTGTGCACTGACTGGTGTCTCTCAGTCCCTCTCTCTCAGGGTGATTTCTGTCTAGTGACTGGTGTCTCTCAGTCCCTCTCTCTCAGGGTGATATCTGTACACTGACTGGTGTCTCTCAGTCCCTCTCTCTCAGGGAGATACCTGTACACTGACTGGTGTCTCTCAGTCCCTCTCTCTCAGGGTGATTTCTGTCTAGTGACTGGTGTCTCTCTGTCCCTCTCTATCATGTGATATCTGTGCACTCACTGGTGTCTCTCTGTCCCTCTCTATCAGTGTGATATCTGTACACTGACTGGTGTCTCTCAGTCCCTCTCTCTCAGGGTGATTTCTGTACAGTGACTGGTGTCTCCGAGTCCCTCTCCATCAGGGTGATATCTGTACACTGACTGTTGTCTCTCAGTCCCTCTCCGTCATGGTGATATCTCTACACTGACAGGTGTTTCTCAGTCCCTCTCTCTCAGGATGATATCTGTACACTGACTGGTGTCTCTCAGTCTCTCAGGGTGATATCTGTACACTGAGTGGTGTCTCTCAGTCTCTCAGGGTGATATCTGTACACTGACTGGTGTCTCTCAGTCCCTCTCTCACAGGGTGATATCTGTACACTGACTGGTGTCTCTGAGTCCCTCTCTCTCAGGGTGATATCTGTACACTCACTGGTGTCTCTCTGTCCCTCTCTGTCAGGGTGATATCTGTACACTGACTGGTGTCTCTCAGTCCCTCTCTCACAGGGTGATATCTGTACACTGACTGGTGTCTCTCAGTCCCTCTCTCTCAGGGTGATATCTGTGCACTGACTGGTGTCTCTCAGTCCCTCTCCATCAGTGAGATATCTGTACACTGACTGGTGTCTCTCAGACCCTCTCTCTCAGGGAGATATCTGTTCACTGACTGGTGTCTCTCACTCCCTCTCTCTCAGGGTGATATCTGTACACTGACTGGTGTCTCTCAGTCCCTCTCTCTCAGGGTGATATCTGTACACTGACTGGTGTCTCTCAGTCCCTCTCTCTCAGGGTGATATCTGCACACTGACTGGTGTCTCTCAGTCCCTCTCTCTCAGGGTGATATCTGTGCACTGACTGGTGTCTCTCAGTCCCTCTCTCTCAGGGAGGTACCTGTACACTCAGTGGTGTCTCTCAGTCCCTATCGCTCATGGTGATATCTGTACACTGACTGGTGTCTCTCATCCCTCTCTGTCAGGGTGATATCTGTACACTGACTGTTGTCCCTCAGTCGCTCTCTGTCTCAGGATGAGATCTGAAGATTGACTGGTGTCTCTCTGTCCCTCTCTTTCAGGGTGATATCTGGAGACTGACTGGTGTCTCTCAGTCCCCTCTCTCTCGGTGATATCTGTACGCTGACTGGTGTCTCTCAGTCCCTCTCTCTCGGTGATATCTGGACACTGACTGGTGTCTCTCAGTCCCTATCTGTCAGGGAGATATCTGTACACTGACTGGTGTCTCTCAGTCCCCTCTCTCTCAGGGAGATATCTGTACACTGACTGGTGTCTCTCAGTCCCCTCTCTCTCAGGGTGATATCTGTACACTGACTGGTGTCTCACAGTCTCTCTCTGTCAGGGAGATATCTGGACACTGACTGGTGTCTCTCAGTCCCTCTCTCTCGGCAATATCTGTGCATTGACTGGTGTCTCTCATCCCTCTCTGTCAGGGTGATATCTGCACACTGACTGGTGTCTCTCAGTCCCTCTCTCTCATGGTGATATCTGTGCACTGACTGGTGTCTCTCAGTCCCTCTCTCTCAGGGTGATATCTGTGCACTGACTGGTGTCTCTCAGTCCCTCTCTCTCAGGGTGATTTCTGTCTAGTGACTGGTGTCTCTCAGTCCCTCTCTCTCAGGGTGATATCTGTACACTGACTGGTGTCTCTCAGTCCCTCTCTCTCAGGGAGATACCTGTACACTGACTGGTGTCTCTCAGTCCCTCTCTCTCAGGGTGATTTCTGTCTAGTGACTGGTGTCTCTCTGTCCCTCTCTATCAGTGTGATATCTGTACACTGACTGGTGTCTCTCTGTCCCTCTCTATCAGTGTGATATCTGTACACTGACTGGTGTCTCTCAGTCCCTCTCTCTCAGGGTGATTTCTGTACAGTGACTGGTGTCTCCGAGTCCCTCTCCATCAGGGTGATATCTGTACACTGACTGGTGTCTCTCAGTCCCTCTCTCTCAGGGTGATTTCTGTCTAGTGACTGGTGTCTCTCTGTCCCTCTCTATCATGTGATATCTGTGCACTCACTGGTGTCTCTCTGTCCCTCTCTCTCAGGGTGATATCTGTACACTGACTGGTGTCTCTCAGTCTCTCAGGGTGATATCTGTACACTGACTGGTGTCTCTCAGTCCCTCTCTCACAGGGTGATATCTGTACACTGACTGGTGTCTCTGAGTCCCTCTCTCTCAGGGTGATATCTGTACACTCACTGGTGTCTCTCTGTCCCTCTCTGTCAGGGTGATATCTGTACACTGACTGGTGTCTCTCAGTCCCTCTCTCACAGGGTGATATCTGTACACTGACTGGTGTCTCTCAGTCCCTCTCTCTCAGGGTGATATCTGTGCACTGACTGGTGTCTCTCAGTCCCTCTCCATCAGTGAGATATCTGTACACTGACTGGTGTCTCTCAGACCCTCTCTCTCAGGGAGATATCTGTTCACTGACTGGTGTCTCTCACTCCCTCTCTCTCAGGGTGATATCTGTACACTGACTGGTGTCTCTCAGTCCCTCTCTCTCAGGGTGATATCTGTACACTGACTGGTGTCTCTCAGTCCCTCTCTCTCAGGGTGATATCTGCACACTGACTGGTGTCTCTCAGTCCCTCTCTCTCAGGGTGATATCTGTGCACTGACTGGTGTCTCTCAGTCCCTCTCTCTCAGGGAGGTACCTGTACACTCAGTGGTGTCTCTCAGTCCCTCTCTCTCAGGGTGATATCTGTACACTGACTGGTGTCTCTCAGTCCATCTCTATCAGGGTGATATCTGTGCACTGACTGGTGTCTCTCAGACCCTCTCTCTCAGGGAGATATCTGTTCACTGACTGGTGTCTCTCACTCCCTCTCTCTCAGGGTGATATCTGTACACTGACTGGTGTCTCTCAGTCCCTCTCTCTCAGGGTGATATCTGTACACTGACTGGTGTCTCTCAGTCCCTCTCTCTCAGGGTGATATCTGCACACTGACTGGTGTCTCTCAGTCCCTCTCTCTCAGGGTGATATCTGTGCCCTGACTGGTGTCGCTCAGTCCCTCTCTCTCAGTGTGATATCTGTACACTGACTGGTGTCTCCCAGTCCCTCTCTCTCAGGGTGATATCTGTCCACTGACTGGTGTCTCTCACTCCCTCTCTCTCAGGGTGATATCTGTACACTCACTGGTGTCTCTCTGTCCCTCTCACTCAGGGTGATATCTGTCCACTGACTGGTGTCTCTCACTCCCTCTCTCTCAGGGTGATATCTGTACACTCACTGGTGTCTCTCTGTCCCTCTCTATCAGTGTGATATCTGTACACTGACTGGTGTCTCTCAGTCCCTCTCTCTCAGGGTGATTTCTGTATAGTGACTGGTGTCTCCGAGTCCCTCTCTATCAGGGTGATATCTGTACACTGACTGTTGTCTCTCAGTCCCTCTCTTTCATGGTGATATCTCTACACTGACTGGTGTCTCTCAGTCCCTCTCTCTCAGAATGATATCTGTATACTGACTGGTGTCTCTCAGTCTCCTCTCTCTCAGGGAGATATCTGTATACTGACTGATGTCCCTCAGTCGCTGTCTGTCTCAGGATGATATCTGAAGATTGACTGGTGTCTCTCTGTCCCTCTCTTTCAGGGTGATATCTGGACACTGACTGGTGTCTGTCAGTCCCCTCTCTCTCGGTGATATCTGTACGCTGACTGGTGTCTCTCAGTCCCTCTCTCTCAGGGTGATATCTGTACACTGACTGGTGTCTCACAGTCTCTCTCTGTCAGGGAGATATCTGTACATTGACTGGTGTCTCTCAGTGCCCTTTCTTTCAGGGAGATATCTGTACACTGACTGGTGTCTCTCAGTGCCCTTTCTTTCAGCGAGATACCTGTACACTTACTGGTGTCTCTCAGTCCCACTCTCTCAGGGTGATTTCTGTACAGTGACTGGTGTCTCCGAGTCCCTCTCCATCAGGGTGATATCTGTACACTGACTGTTGTCTCTCAGTCCCTCTCCGTCATGGTGATATCTCTACACTGACAGGTGTTTCTCAGTCCCTCTCTATCAGTGTGATATCTGTACACTGACTGGTGTCTCTCAATCTCTCTCTCTCAGGGTGATATCTGTACACTGACTGGTGTCTCTCAGTCCCTCTCTATCAGGGTGATATCAGTGCACTGACTGGTGTCTCCCAGTCCCCCTCTATCAGTGTGATATCTGTACACTGACTGGTGTCTCTCAGTCCCTCTGTATCAGTGTGATATCTGTACACTGACTGGTGTCTCTCAATCTCTCTCTCTCAGGGTGATATCTGTACACTGACTGGTGTCTCTCAGTCCCTCTCTATCAGGGTGATATCAGTGCACTGACTGGTGTCTCTCAGTCCGCCTCTATCAGTGTGATATCTGTACACTGACTGGTGTCTCTCAGTCCCTCTGTATCAGTGTGATATCAGTGCACTGACTGGTGTCTCTCAGTCCCTCTGTATCAGTGTGATATCAGTGCACTGACTGGTGTCTCTCAGTCCGCCTCTCTCAGTGTGATATCTGTACACTGACTGGTGTCTCCCAGTCCCTCTCTATCAGTGTGATATCAGTGCACTGACTGGTGTCTCCCAGTCCCTCTCTCTCAGGGTGATATCTGTACACTGACTGGTGTCTCTCAGTCCCTCTCTCTCAGGGAGATATCTGGACACTGACTGGTGTCTCTCAGTCCCCTCTCTCTCAGGGTGATATCTGTACACTGACTGGTGTCTCCCAGTCCCTCTCTCTCAGGGTGATATCTGTACACTGACTGGTGTCTCTCTGTCCCTCTCTATCAGAGTGATATCTGTACACTGACTGGTGTCTCTCAGTCCCTCTCTCTCAGGGTGATTTCTGTACAGTGACTGGTGTCTCCGAGTCCCTCTCTCTCAGGGTGATATCTGTACACTGACTGTTGTCTCTCAGTCCCTCACCGTCATGGTGATATCTCTACACTGACAGGTGTTTCTCAGGCCCTCTCTCTCAGGATGATATCTGTACACTGACTTGACTGGTGTCTCTCAGTCTCTCAGGGTGATATCTGTACACTGACTGGTGTCTCTCAGTCTCTCAGGGTGATATCTGTACACTGACTGGTGTCTCTCAGTCCCTCTCTCTCAGGGTGATATCTGTACACTGACTGGTGTCTCTCAGTCCCTCTCTCTCAGGGTGATATCTGTACACTGACTGGTGTCTCTCAGTCCCTCTCTCTCAGGGTGATATCTATGCACTGACTGGTGTCTCCCAGTCCCTCTCTCTCAGGGTGATATCTGTACACTGACTGGTGTCTCTCAGTCCCTCTCTATCAGTGTGATATCAGTGCACTGACTGGTGTCTCCCAGTCCCCCTCTATCAGTGTGATATCTGTACACTGACTGGTGTCTCTCAGTCCCTCTCTATCAGGGTGATATCAGTGCACTGACTGGTGTCTCCCAGTCCCCCTCTATCAGTGTGATATCTGTACACTGACTGGTGTCTCTCAGTCCCTCTGTATCAGTGTGATATCTGTACACTGACTGGTGTCTCCCAGTCCCCCTCTATCAGTGTGATATCTGTACACTGACTGGTGTCTCTCAGTCCCTCTGTATCAGTGTGATATCAGTGCACTGACTGGTGTCTCTCAGTCCGCCTCTATCAGTGTAATATCAGTGCACTGACTGGTGTCTCCCAGTCCCTCTCTATCAGTGTGATATCTGTACACTGACTGGTATCTCTCAGTCCCTCTCTCTCAGTGTGATATCTGTACACTGACTGGTATCTCTCAGTCCCTCTCTCTCAGGGTGATATCTGTACACTGACTGGTATCTCTCAGTCCCTCTCTCTCAGGGTGATATCTGTACACTGACTGGTATCTCTCAGTCCCTCTCTCTCAGTGTGGTATCTGTACACTGACTGGTGTCTCTCAGTCCGCCTCTATCAGTGTGATATCTGTACACTGACTGGTGTCTCTCAGTCCCTCTCTATCAGTGTGATATCTGTACACTGACTGGTGTCTCCCAGTCCCCCTCTATCAGTGTGATATCAGTGCACTGACTGGTGTCTCCCAGTCCCTCTCTCTCAGGGAGATATCTGTACACTGACTGGTATCTCTCAGTCCCTCTCTCTCAGTGTGATATCTGTACACTGAGTGGTGTCTCCCAGTCCCCCTCTATCAGTGTGATATCAGTGCACTGACTGGTGTCTCTCAGTCCGCCTCTATCAGTGTGATATCTGTACACTGACTGGTGTCTCTCAGTCCCTCTCTATCAGTGTGATATCTGTACACTGACTGGTGTCTCCCAGTCCCTCTCTATCAGTGTGATATCAGTGCACTGACTGGTGTCTCCCAGTCCCTCTCTCTCAGTGTGATATCTGTACACTGACTGGTGTCTCTCAATCCCTCTCTATCAGTGTGATATCTGTACACTGACTGGTGTCTCCCAGTCCCCCTCTATCAGTGTGATATCTGTACACTGACTGGTGTCTCTCAGTCCCTCTCTCTCAGGGTGATATCTGTACACTGACTGGTGTCTCTCAGTCCCTCTCTCTCAGGGTGATATCTGTACACTGACTGGTGTCTCTCAGTCCCTCTCTCTCAGGGTGATATCTGTACACTGACTGGTGTCTCTCAGTCCCTCTCTCTCAGGGTGATATCTGTACACTGACTGGTGTCTCCCAGTCCCCCTCTATCAGTGTGATATCAGTGCACTGACTGGTGTCTCTCAGTCCGCCTCTATCAGTGTGAAATCTGTACACTGACTGGTGTCTCTCTGTCCCTCTCTATCAGAGTGATATCTGTACACTGACTGGTGTCTCTCAGTCCCTCTCTCTCAGGGTGATTTCTGTACACTGACTGGTGTCTCTCTGTCCCTCTCTATCAGAGTGATATCTGTACACTGACTGGTGTCTCTCAGTCCCTCTCTCTCAGGGTGATTTCTGTACACTGACTGGTGTCTCTCAGTCCCTGTCTCTCAGGGTGATATCTGTACAGTGACTGGTGTCTCCCAGTCCCTCTCTCTCAGGGTGATATCTGTACACTGACTGGTGTCTCTCAGTCCCTCTCTCTCAGGGAGATATCTGGACACTGACTGGTGTCTCTCAGTCCCCTCTCTCTCAGGGTGATATCTGTACACTGACTGGTGTCTCCCAGTCCCTCTCTCTCAGGGTGATATCTGTACACTGACTGGTATCTCTCACTCCCTCTCCTCAGTGTGATATCTGTACACTGACTGGTGTCTCTCAGTCCCTCTCTATCAGGGTGATATCTGTACACTGACTGTTGTCTCTCAGTCCCTCACCGTCATGGTGATATCTCTACACTGACAGGTGTTTCTCAGGCCCTCTCTCTCAGGATGATATCTGTACACTGACTTGACTGGTGTCTCTCAGTCTCTCAGGGTGATATCTGTACACTGACTGGTGTCTCTCAGTCTCTCAGGGTGATATCTGTACACTGACTGGTGTCTCTCAGTCCCTCTCTCTCAGGGTGATATCTGTACACTGACTGGTGTCTCTCAGTCCCTCTCTCTCAGGGTGATATCTGTACACTGACTGGTGTCTCTCAGTCCCTCTCTCTCAGGGTGATATCTGTGCACTGACTGGTGTCTCCCAGTCCCTCTCTCTCAGGGTGATATCTGTACACTGACTGGTGTCTCTCAGTCCCTCTCTATCAGTGTGATATCAGTGCACTGACTGGTGTCTCCCAGTCCCCCTATATCAGTGTGATATCTGTACACTGACTGGTGTCTCTCAGTCCCTCTCTATCAGGGTGATATCAGTGCACTGACTGGTGTCTCCCAGTCCCCCTCTATCAGTGTGATAGCTGTACACTGACTGGTGTCTCTCAGTCCCTCTGTATCAGTGTGATATCTGTACACTGACTGGTGTCTCCCAGTCCCCCTCTATCAGTGTGATATCTGTACACTGACTGGTGTCTCTCAGTCCCTCTGTATCAGTGTGATATCAGTGCACTGACTGGTGTCTCTCAGTCCGCCTCTATCAGTGTAATATCAGTGCACTGACTGGTGTCTCCCAGTCCCTCTCTATCAGTGTGATATCTGTACACTGACTGGTATCTCTCAGTCCCTCTCTCTCAGTGTGATATCTGTACACTGACTGGTATCTCTCAGTCCCTCTCTCTCAGGGTGATATCTGTACACTGACTGGTATCTCTCAGTCCCTCTCTCTCAGGGTGATATCTGTACACTGACTGGTATCTCTCAGTCCCTCTCTCTCAGTGTGATATCTGTACACTGACTGTTGTCTCTCAATCCCTCTCTCTCAGGGTGATATCTGTACACTGACTAGTGTCTCCCAGTCCCTCTCTCTCAGGGTGATATCAGTACACTGACTGGTATCTCTCACTCCCTCTCCTCAGGGTGATATCTGTACACTGACTGGTGTCTCTCAGTCCCACTGTCTCAGGGTGATATCTGTACACTGACTGGTGTCTCTCAGTCCCTGTCTCTCAGGGTGATATCTATACACTCACTGGTGTCTCTCTGTCCCTCTCTCTCAGGGTGATATCTGTACACTGACTGGTATCTCTCAGTCCCTCTCTCTCAGTGTGATATCTGTACACTGACTGGTGTCTCTCAATCCCTCTCTATCAGTGTGATATCTGTACACTGACTGGTGTCTCCCAGTCCCTCTCTCTCAGGGTGATATCTGTACACTGACTGGTATCTCTCACTCCCTCTCCTCAGGGTGATATCTGTGCACTGACTGGTGTCTCTCAGTCCCTCTCTCTCAGTGTGATATCTGCACACTGACTGTTGTCTATCAGTCCCTCTCTCTCAGGGTGATATCTGTACACTGACTGGTGTCTCTTATCCCTCTCTGTCAGGGTGATATCTGTACACTCACTGGTGTCTCTCTGTCCCTCTCTATCAGAGTGATATCTGTACACTGACTGGTGTCTCTTATCCCTCTCTGTCAGGGTGATATCTGTACACTCACTGGTGTCTCTCTGTCCCTCTCTATCAGGGTGATATCTGTACACTGACTGTTGTCTCTCAGTCCCTCTCCGTCATGGTGATATCTCTACACTGACAGGTGTTTCTCAGGCCCTCTCTCTCAGGATGATATCTGTACACTGACTTGACTGGTGTCTCTCAGTCTCTCAGGGTGATATCTGTACACTGACTGGTGTCTCTCAGTCTCTCAGGGTGATATCTGTACACTGACTGGTGTCTCTCAGTCCCTCTCTCTCAGGGTGATATCTGTACACTGACTGGTGTCTCTCAGTCCCTCTCTCTCAGGGTGATATCTGTACACTGACTGGTGTCTCTCAGTCCCTCTCTCTCAGGGTGATATCTGTGCACTGACTGGTGTCTCCCAGTCCCTCTCTCTCAGGGAGATATCTGTACACTGACTGGTGTCTCTCAGTCCCCTCTCTCTCAGGGTGATATCTGTACACTGACTGGTGTCTCTCAGTCCCTCTCTCTCAGTGTGATATCTGTACACTGACTGGTGTCTCCCAGTCCCCCTCTATCAGTGTGATATCAGTGCACTGACTGGTGTCTCTCAGTCCGCCTCTATCAGTGTGATATCTGTACACTGACTGGTGTCTCTCAGTCCCTCTCTATCAGTGTGATATCAGTGCACTGACTGGTGTCTCCCAGTCTCTCTCTCTCAGGGTGATATCTGTACACTGACTGGTGTCTCTCAATCCCTCTCTATCAGTGTGATATCTGTACACTGACTGGTGTCTCCCAGTCCCCCTCTATCAGTGTGATATCTGTACACTGACTGGTGTCTCTCAGTCCCTCTCTCTCAGGGTGATATCTGTACACTGACTGGTGTCTCTCAATCCCTCTCTCTCAGGGTGATATCTGTACACTGACTGGTGTCTCTCAGTCCCTCTCTCTCAGGGTGATATCTGTGCACTGACTGGTGTCTCCCAGTCCCTCCCTCTCAGGGAGATATCTGTACACTGACTGGTGTCTCTCAGTCCCCTCTCTCTCAGGGTGATATCTGTACACTGACTGGTGTCTCTCAGTCCCTCTCTCTCAGTGTGATATCTGTACACTGACTGGTGTCTCACAGTCCCTCTCTCTCAGGGTGATATCTGTACACTGACTGGTGTCTCTCAGTCCCTCTCTCTCAGTGTGATATCTGTACACTGACTGGTGTCTCTCAGTCCCTCTCTCTCAGTGTGATATCTGTACACTGACTGGTGTCTCTCAGTCCCTCTCTCTCAGGGTGATATCTGTACACTGACTGGTGTCTCTTATCCCTCTCTGTCAGGGTGATATCTGTACACTGACTGGTGTCTCTCAGTCCCTCTCTCTCAGGGTGATATCTGTACACTGACTGGTGTCTCCCAGTCCCTCTCTCTCAGGGTGATATCTGTACACTGACTGGTGTCTCTTATCCCTCTCTGTCAGGGTGATATCTGTACACTGACTGGTGTCTCTCAGTCCCTCTCTCTCAGGGTGATATCTGCACACTGACTGGTGTCTCTCAGTCCCTCTCTGTCAGGGAGATATCTGCACACTGACTGGTGTCTCTCAGTCCCTCTCTCTCAGGGTGATATCTGTACACTGACTGGTGTCTCTCACTCCCTCTCTCTCAGGGTGATATCAGTGCACTGACTGGTGTCTCCCAGTCCCTCTCTCTCAGGGTGATATCTGTACACTGACTGGTGTCTCCCAGTCCCTCTCTCTCAGGGTGATATCTGTACACTGACTGGTGTCTCTCAATCCCTCTCTCTCAGGGTGATATCTGTACACTGACTGGTGTCTCCCAGTCCCTCTCTCTCAGGGTGATATCTGTACACTGACTGTTGTCTATCAGTCCCTCTCTCTCAGGGTGATATCTGTACACTGACTGGTGTCTCCCAGTCCCTCTCTCTCAGGGTGATATCTGTACACTGACTGGTGTCTCTTATCCCTCTCTGTCAGGGTGATATCTGTACACTGACTGGTGTCTCTCAGTCCCTCTCTCTCAGGGTGATATCTGTACACTGACTGGTGTCTCCCAGTCCCTCTCTCTCAGGGTGATATCTGTACACTGACTGGTGTCTCTTATCCCTCTCTGTCAGGGTGATATCTGTACACTGACTGGTGTCTCTCAGTCCCTCTCTCTCAGGGTGATATCTGCACACTGACTGGTGTCTCTCAGTCCCTCTCTGTCAGGGAGATATCTGTACACTGACTGGTGTCTCTCAGTCCCTCTCTGTCAGGGAGATATCTGTACACTGACTGGTGTCTCTCAATCCCTCTCTATCAGTGTGATATCTGTACACTGACTGGTGTCTCCCAGTCCCCCTCTATCAGTGTGATATCTGTACACTGACTGGTGTCTCTCAGTCCCTCTCTCTCAGGGTGATATCTGTACACTGACTGGTGTCTCTCAGTCCCTCTCTCTCAGGGTGATATCTGTACACTGACTGGTGTCTCTCAGTCCCTCTCTCTCAGGGTGATATCTGTACACTGACTGGTGTCTCTCAGTCCCTCTCTCTCAGGGTGATATCTGTACACTCACTGGTGTCTCTCTGTCCCTCTCGCTCAGGGTGATATCTGTACACTGACTGGTGTCTCCCAGTCCCCCTCTATCAGTGTGATATCAGTGCACTGACTGGTGTCTCTCAGTCCGCCTCTATCTGTGTGAAATCTGTACACTGACTGGTGTCTCTCTGTCCCTCTCTATCAGAGTGATATCTGTACACTGACTGGTGTCTCTCAGTCCCTCTCTCTCAGGGTGATTTCTGTACACTGACTGGTGTCTCTCTGTCCCTCTCTATCAGAGTGATATCTGTACACTGACTGGTGTCTCTCAGTCCCTCTCTCTCAGGGTGATTTCTGTACACTGACTGGTGTCTCTCAGTCCCTGTCTCTCAGGGTGATATCTGTACAGTGACTGGTGTCTCCCAGTCCCTCTCTCTCAGGGTGATATCTGTACACTGACTGGTGTCTCTCAGTCCCTCTCTCTCAGGGAGATATCTGGACACTGACTGGTGTCTCTCAGTCCCCTCTCTCTCAGGGTGATATCTGTACACTGACTGGTGTCTCCCAGTCCCTCTCTCTCAGGGTGATATCTGTACACTGACTGGTATCTCTCACTCCCTCTCCTCAGTGTGATATCTGTACACTGACTGGTGTCTCTCAGTCCCTCTCTATCAGGGTGATATCTGTACACTGACTGTTGTCTTTCAGTCCCTCACCGTCATGGTGATATCTCTACACTGACAGGTGTTTCTCAGGCCCTCTCTCTCAGGATGATATCTGTACACTGACTTGACTGGTGTCTCTCAGTCTCTCAGGGTGATATCTGTACACTGACTGGTGTCTCTCAGTCTCTCAGGGTGATATCTGTACACTGACTGGTGTCTCTCAGTCCCTCTCTCTCAGGGTGATATCTGTACACTGACTGGTGTCTCTCAGTCCCTCTCTCTCAGGGTGATATCTGTACACTGACTGGTGTCTCTCAGTCCCTCTCTCTCAGGGTGATATCTGTGCACTGACTGGTGTCTCCCAGTCCCTCTCTCTCAGGGTGATATCTGTACACTGACTGGTGTCTCTCAGTCCCTCTCTATCAGTGTGATATCAGTGCACTGACTGGTGTCTCCCAGTCCCCCTCTATCAGTGTGATATCTGTACACTGACTGGTGTCTCTCAGTCCCTCTCTATCAGGGTGATATCAGTGCACTGACTGGTGTCTCCCAGTCCCCCTCTATCAGTGTGATATCTGTACACTGACTGGTGTCTCTCAGTCCCTCTGTATCAGTGTGATATCTGTACACTGACTGGTGTCTCCCAGTCCCCCTCTATCAGTGTGATATCTGTACACTGACTGGTGTCTCTCAGTCCCTCTGTATCAGTGTGATATCAGTGCACTGACTGGTGTCTCTCAGTCCGCCTCTATCAGTGTAATATCAGTGCACTGACTGGTGTCTCCCAGTCCCTCTCTATCAGTGTGATATCTGTACACTGACTGGTATCTCTCAGTCCCTCTCTCTCAGTGTGATATCTGTACACTGACTGGTATCTCTCAGTCCCTCTCTCTCAGGGTGATATCTGCACACTGACTGGTATCTCTCAGTCCCTCTCTCTCAGGGTGATATCTGTACACTGACTGGTATCTCTCAGTCCCTCTCTCTCAGTGTGATATCTGTACACTGACTGGTGTCTCTCAATCCCTCTCTCTCAGGGTGATATCTGTACACTGACTAGTGTCTCCCAGTCCCTCTCTCTCAGGGTGATATCAGTACACTGACTGGTATCTCTCACTCCCTCTCCTCAGGGTGATATCTGTACACTGACTGGTGTCTCTCAGTCCCACTGTCTCAGGGTGATATCTGTACACTGACTGGTGTCTCTCAGTCCCTCTCTCTCAGTGTGATATCTGTACACTGACTGGTGTCTCTCAATCCCTCTCTATCAGTGTGATATCTGTACACTGACTGGTGTCTCCCAGTCCCTCTCTCTCAGGGTGATATCTGTACACTGACTGGTATCTCTCACTCCCTCTCCTCAGGGTGATATCTGTGCACTGACTGGTGTCTCTCAGTCCCTCTCTCTCAGTGTGATATCTGCACACTGACTGTTGTCTATCAGTCCCTCTCTCTCAGGGTGATATCTGTACACTGACTGGTGTCTCTTATCCCTCTCTGTCAGGGTGATATCTGTACACTCACTGGTGTCTCTCTGTCCCTCTCTATCAGAGTGATATCTGTACACTGACTGGTGTCTCTTATCCCTCTCTGTCAGGGTGATATCTGTACACTCACTGGTGTCTCTCTGTCCCTCTCTATCAGGGTGATATCTGTACACTGACTGTTGTCTCTCAGTCCCTCTCCGTCATGGTGATATCTCTACACTGACAGGTGTTTCTCAGGCCCTCTCTCTCAGGATGATATCTGTACACTGACTTGACTGGTGTCTCTCAGTCTCTCAGGGTGATATCTGTACACTGACTGGTGTCTCTCAGTCTCTCAGGGTGATATCTGTACACTGACTGGTGTCTCTCAGTCCCTCTCTCTCAGGGTGATATCTGTACACTGACTGGTGTCTCTCAGTCCCTCTCTCTCAGGGTGATATCTGTACACTGACTGGTGTCTCTCAGTCCCTCTCTCTCAGGGTGATATCTGTGCACTGACTGGTGTCTCCCAGTCCCTCTCTCTCAGGGAGATATCTGTACACTGACTGGTGTCTCTCAGTCCCCTCTCTCTCAGGGTGATATCTGTACACTGACTGGTGTCTCTCAGTCCCTCTCTCTCAGTGTGATATCTGTACACTGACTGGTGTCTCCCAGTCCCCCTCTATCAGTGTGATATCAGTGCACTGACTGGTGTCTCTCAGTCCGCCTCTATCAGTGTGATATCTGTACACTGACTGGTGTCTCTCAGTCCCTCTCTATCAGTGTGATATCAGTGCACTGACTGGTGTCTCCCAGTCTCTCTCTCTCAGGGTGATATCTGTACACTGACTGGTGTCTCTCAATCCCTCTCTATCAGTGTGATATCTGTACACTGACTGGTGTCTCCCAGTCCCCCTCTATCAGTGTGATATCTGTACACTGACTGGTGTCTCTCAGTCCCTCTCTCTCAGGGTGATATCTGTACACTGACTGGTGTCTCTCAATCCCTCTCTCTCAGGGTGATATCTGTACACTGACTGGTGTCTCTCAGTCCCTCTCTCTCAGGGTGATATCTGTGCACTGACTGGTGTCTCCCAGTCCCTCCCTCTCAGGGAGATATCTGTACACTGACTGGTGTCTCTCAGTCCCCTCTCTCTCAGGGTGATATCTGTACACTGACTGGTGTCTCTCAGTCCCTCTCTCTCAGTGTGATATCTGTACACTGACTGGTGTCTCACAGTCCCTCTCTCTCAGGGTGATATCTGTACACTGACTGGTGTCTCTCAGTCCCTCTCTCTCAGTGTGATATCTGTACACTGACTGGTGTCTCTCAGTCCCTCTCTCTCAGTGTGATATCTGTACACTGACTGGTGTCTCTCAGTCCCTCTCTCTCAGGGTGATATCTGTACACTGACTGGTGTCTCTTATCCCTCTCTGTCAGGGTGATATCTGTACACTGACTGGTGTCTCTCAGTCCCTCTCTCTCAGGGTGATATCTGTACACTGACTGGTGTCTCCCAGTCCCTCTCTCTCAGGGTGATATCTGTACACTGACTGGTGTCTCTTATCCCTCTCTGTCAGGGTGATATCTGTACACTGACTGGTGTCTCTCAGTCCCTCTCTCTCAGGGTGATATCTGCACACTGACTGGTGTCTCTCAGTCCCTCTCTGTCAGGGAGATATCTGCACACTGACTGGTGTCTCTCAGTCCCTCTCTCTCAGGGTGATATCTGTACACTGACTGGTGTCTCTCACTCCCTCTCTCTCAGGGTGATATCAGTGCACTGACTGGTGTCTCCCAGTCCCTCTCTCTCAGGGTGATATCTGTACACTGACTGGTGTCTCCCAGTCCCTCTCTCTCAGGGTGATATCTGTACACTGACTGGTGTCTCTCAATCCCTCTCTCTCAGGGTGATATCTGTACACTGACTGGTGTCTCCCAGTCCCTCTCTCTCAGGGTGATATCTGTACACTGACTGTTGTCTATCAGTCCCTCTCTCTCAGGGTGATATCTGTACACTGACTGGTGTCTCCCAGTCCCTCTCTCTCAGGGTGATATCTGTACACTGACTGGTGTCTCTTATCCCTCTCTGTCAGGGTGATATCTGTACACTGACTGGTGTCTCTCAGTCCCTCTCTCTCAGGGTGATATCTGTACACTGACTGGTGTCTCCCAGTCCCTCTCTCTCAGGGTGATATCTGTACACTGACTGGTGTCTCTTATCCCTCTCTGTCAGGGTGATATCTGTACACTGACTGGTGTCTCTCAGTCCCTCTCTCTCAGGGTGATATCTGCACACTGACTGGTGTCTCTCAGTCCCTCTCTGTCAGGGAGATATCTGTACACTGACTGGTGTCTCTCAGTCCCTCTCTGTCAGGGAGATATCTGTACACTGACTGGTGTCTCTCAATCCCTCTCTATCAGTGTGATATCTGTACACTGACTGGTGTCTCCCAGTCCCCCTCTATCAGTGTGATATCTGTACACTGACTGGTGTCTCTCAGTCCCTCTCTCTCAGGGTGATATCTGTACACTGACTGGTGTCTCTCAGTCCCTCTCTCTCAGGGTGATATCTGTACACTGACTGGTGTCTCTCAGTCCCTCTCTCTCAGGGTGATATCTGTACACTGACTGGTGTCTCTCAGTCCCTCTCTCTCAGGGTGATATCTGTACACTCACTGGTGTCTCTCTGTCCCTCTCGCTCAGGGTGATATCTGTACACTGACTGGTGTCTCCCAGTCCCCCTCTATCAGTGTGATATCAGTGCACTGACTGGTGTCTCTCAGTCCGCCTCTATCTGTGTGAAATCTGTACACTGACTGGTGTCTCTCTGTCCCTCTCTATCAGAGTGATATCTGTACACTGACTGGTGTCTCTCAGTCCCTCTCTCTCAGGGTGATTTCTGTACACTGACTGGTGTCTCTCTGTCCCTCTCTATCAGAGTGATATCTGTACACTGACTGGTGTCTCTCAGTCCCTCTCTCTCAGGGTGATTTCTGTACACTGACTGGTGTCTCTCAGTCCCTGTCTCTCAGGGTGATATCTGTACAGTGACTGGTGTCTCCCAGTCCCTCTCTCTCAGGGTGATATCTGTACACTGACTGGTGTCTCTCAGTCCCTCTCTCTCAGGGAGATATCTGGACACTGACTGGTGTCTCTCAGTCCCCTCTCTCTCAGGGTGATATCTGTACACTGACTGGTGTCTCCCAGTCCCTCTCTCTCAGGGTGATATCTGTACACTGACTGGTATCTCTCACTCCCTCTCCTCAGTGTGATATCTGTACACTGACTGGTGTCTCTCAGTCCCTCTCTATCAGGGTGATATCTGTACACTGACTGTTGTCTCTCAGTCCCTCACCGTCATGGTGATATCTCTACACTGACAGGTGTTTCTCAGGCCCTCTCTCTCAGGATGATATCTGTACACTGACTTGACTGGTGTCTCTCAGTCTCTCAGGGTGATATCTGTACACTGACTGGTGTCTCTCAGTCTCTCAGGGTGATATCTGTACACTGACTGGTGTCTCTCAGTCCCTCTCTCTCAGGGTGATATCTGTACACTGACTGGTGTCTCTCAGTCCCTCTCTCTCAGGGTGATATCTGTACACTGACTGGTGTCTCTCAGTCCCTCTCTCTCAGGGTGATATCTGTGCACTGACTGGTGTCTCCCAGTCCCTCTCTCTCAGGGTGATATCTGTACACTGACTGGTGTCTCTCAGTCCCTCTCTATCAGTGTGATATCAGTGCACTGACTGGTGTCTCCCAGTCCCCCTCTATCAGTGTGATATCTGTACACTGACTGGTGTCTCTCAGTCCCTCTCTATCAGGGTGATATCAGTGCACTGACTGGTGTCTCCCAGTCCCCCTCTATCAGTGTGATATCTGTACACTGACTGGTGTCTCTCAGTCCCTCTGTATCAGTGTGATATCTGTACACTGACTGGTGTCTCCCAGTCCCCCTCTATCAGTGTGATATCTGTACACTGACTGGTGTCTCTCAGTCCCTCTGTATCAGTGTGATATCAGTGCACTGACTGGTGTCTCTCAGTCCGCCTCTATCAGTGTAATATCAGTGCACTGACTGGTGTCTCCCAGTCCCTCTCTATCAGTGTGATATCTGTACACTGACTGGTATCTCTCAGTCCCTCTCTCTCAGTGTGATATCTGTACACTGACTGGTATCTCTCAGTCCCTCTCTCTCAGGGTGATATCTGCACACTGACTGGTATCTCTCAGTCCCTCTCTCTCAGGGTGATATCTGTACACTGACTGGTATCTCTCAGTCCCTCTCTCTCAGTGTGATATCTGTACACTGACTGGTGTCTCTCAATCCCTCTCTCTCAGGGTGATATCTGTACACTGACTAGTGTCTCCCAGTCCCTCTCTCTCAGGGTGATATCAGTACACTGACTGGTATCTCTCACTCCCTCTCCTCAGGGTGATATCTGTACACTGACTGGTGTCTCTCAGTCCCACTGTCTCAGGGTGATATCTGTACACTGACTGGTGTCTCTCAGTCCCTCTCTCTCAGGGAGATATCTGTACACTGACTGGTGTCTCTCAGTCCCTGTCTCTCAGGGTGATATCTATACACTCACTGGTGTCTCTCTGTCCCTCTCTCTCAGGGTGATATCTGTACACTGACTGGTATCTCTCAGTCCCTCTCTCTCAGTGTGATATCTGTACACTGACTGGTGTCTCTCAATCCCTCTCTATCAGTGTGATATCTGTACACTGACTGGTGTCTCTCAATCCCTCTCTATCAGTGTGATATCTGTACACTGACTGGTGTCTCTCAGTTCCTCTCTCTCAGGGTGATATCTGTACACTGACTGGTGTCTCCCAGTCCCTCTCTCTCAGGGTGATATCTGTACACTGACTGGTATCTCTCACTCCCTCTCCTCAGGGTGATATCTGTACACTGACTGGTGTCTCTCAATCCCTCTCTATCAGTGTGATATCTGTACACTGACTGGTGTCTCTCAGTTCCTCTCTCTCAGGGTGATATCTGTGCACTGACTGGTGTCTCTCAGTCCCTCTCTCTCAGGGTGATATCTGTACACTGACTGGTGTCTCTTATCCCTCTCTGTCAGGGTGATATCTGTACACTCACTGGTGTCTCTCTGTCCCTCTCTATCAGAGTGATATCTGTACACTGACTGGTGTCTCTTATCCCTCTCTGTCAGGGTGATATCTGTACACTCACTGGTGTCTCTCTGTCCCTCTCTATCAGAGTGATATCTGTACACTGACTGGTGTCTCCCAGTCCCCCTCTATCAGTGTGATTTCTGTACAGTGACTGGTGTCTCCGAGTCCCTCTCTATCAGGGTGATATCTGTACACTGACTGTTGTCTCTCAGTCCCTCTCCGTCATGGTGATATCTCTACACTGACAGGTGTTTCTCAGGCCCTCTCTCTCAGGATGATATCTGTACACTGACTTGACTGGTGTCTCTCAGTCTCTCAGGGTGATATCTGTACACTGACTGGTGTCTCTCAGTCTCTCAGGGTGATATCTGTACACTGACTGGTGTCTCTCAGTCCCTCTCTCTCAGGGTGATATCTGTACACTGACTGGTGTCTCTCAGTCCCTCTCTCTCAGGGTGATATCTGTACACTGACTGGTGTCTCTCAGTCCCTCTCTCTCAGGGTGATATCTGTGCACTGACTGGTGTCTCCCAGTCCCTCTCTCTCAGGGAGATATCTGTACACTGACTGGTGTCTCTCAGTCCCCTCTCTCTCAGGGTGATATCTGTACACTGACTGGTGTCTCTCAGTCCCTCTCTCTCAGTGTGATATCTGTACACTGACTGGTGTCTCCCAGTCCCCCTCTATCAGTGTGATATCAGTGCACTGACTGGTGTCTCTCAGTCCCTCTCTATCAGTGTGATATCAGTGCACTGACTGGTGTCTCCCAGTCTCTCTCTCTCAGGGTGATATCTGTACACTGACTGGTGTCTCTCAATCCCTCTCTATCAGTGTGATATCTGTACACTGACTGGTGTCTCTCAGTCCCTCTCTATCAGTGTGATATCTGTACACTGACTGGTGTCTCTCAGTCCCTCTCTATCAGTGTGATATCAGTGCACTGACTGGTGTCTCCCAGTCTCTCTCTCTCAGGGTGATATCTGTACACTGACTGGTGTCTCTCAGTCCCTCTCTATCAGTGTGATATCTGTACACTGACTGGTGTCTCCCAGTCCCCCTCTATCAGTGTGATATCTGTACACTGACTGGTGTCTCTCAGTCCCTCTCTCTCAGGGTGATATCTGTACACTGACTGGTGTCTCTCAATCCCTCTCTCTCAGGGTGATATCTGTACACTGACTGGTGTCTCTCAGTCCCTCTCTCTCAGGGTGATATCTGTGCACTGACTGGTGTCTCCCAGTCCCTCCCTCTCAGGGAGATATCTGTACACTGACTGGTGTCTCTCAGTCCCCTCTCTCTCAGGGTGATATCTGTACACTGACTGGTGTCTCTCAGTCCCTCTCTCTCAGTGTGATATCTGTACACTGACTGGTGTCTCTCAGTCCCTCTCTCTCAGGGTGATATCTGTACACTGACTGGTGTCTCTCAGTCCCTCTCTCTCAGTGTGATATCTGTACACTGACTGGTGTCTCTCAGTCCCTCTCTCTCAGTGTGATATCTGTACACTGACTGGTGTCTCTCAGTCCCTCTCTCTCAGGGTGATATCTGTACACTGACTGGTGTCTCTTATCCCTCTCTGTCAGGGTGATATCTGTACACTGACTGGTGTCTCTCAGTCCCTCTCTCTCAGGGTGATATCTGTACACTGACTGGTGTCTCCCAGTCCCTCTCTCTCAGGGTGATATCTGTACACTGACTGGTGTCTCTTATCCCTCTCTGTCAGGGTGATATCTGTACACTGACTGGTGTCTCTCAGTCCCTCTCTCTCAGGGTGATATCTGCACACTGACTGGTGTCTCTCAGTCCCTCTCTGTCAGGGAGATATCTGTACACTGACTGGTGTCTCTCAGTCCCTCTCTGTCAGGGAGATATCTGTACACTGACTGGTGTCTCCCAGTCCCTCTCTCTCAGGGTGATATCTGTACACTGACTGGTGTCTCCCAGTCCCTCTCTCTCAGGGTGATATCTGTACACTGACTGGTGTCTCTCAATCCCTCTCTCTCAGGGTGATATCTGTACACTGACTGGTGTCTCCCAGTCCCTCTCTCTCAGGGTGATATCTGTACACTGACTGGTGTCTCTTATCCCTCTCTGTCAGGGTGATATCTGTACACTGACTGGTGTCTCTCAGTCCCTCTCTCTCAGGGTGATATCTGTACACTGACTGGTGTCTCCCAGTCCCTCTCTCTCAGGGTGATATCTGTACACTGACTGGTATCTCTCACTCCCTCTCCTCAGGGTGATATCTGTACACTGACTGGTGTCTCTCAATCCCTCTCTATCAGTGTGATATCTGTACACTGACTGGTGTCTCTCAGTTCCTCTCTCTCAGGGTGATATCTGTACACTGACTGGTGTCTCCCAGTCCCTCTCTCTCAGGGTGATATCTGTACACTGACTGGTATCTCTCACTCCCTCTCCTCAGGGTGATATCTGTACACTGACTGGTGTCTCTCAGTCCCTCTCTCTCAGGGTGATATCTGTACACTGACTGGTGTCTATCAGTCCCTCTCTCTCAGGGTGATATCTGTACACTGACTGGTGTCTCTTATCCCTCTCTGTCAGGGTGATATCTGTACACTCACTGGTGTCTCTCTGTCCCTCTCTATCAGAGTGATATCTGTACACTGACTGGTGTCTCTTATCCCTCTCTGTCAGGGTGATATCTGTACACTCACTGGTGTCTCTCTGTCCCTCTCTATCAGAGTGATATCTGTACACTGACTGGTGTCTCCCAGTCCCCCTCTATCAGTGTGATTTCTGTACAGTGACTGGTGTCTCCGAGTCCCTCTCTATCAGGGTGATATCTGTACACTGACTGTTGTCTCTCAGTCCCTCTCCGTCATGGTGATATCTCTACACTGACAGGTGTTTCTCAGGCCCTCTCTCTCAGGATGATATCTGTACACTGACTTGACTGGTGTCTCTCAGTCTCTCAGGGTGATATCTGTACACTGACTGGTGTCTCTCAGTCCCTCTCTCTCAGGGTGATATCTGTACACTGACTGGTGTCTCTCAGTCCCTCTCTCTCAGGGTGATATCTGTACACTGACTGGTGTCTCCCAGTCCCTCTCTCTCAGGGAGATATCTGTACACTGACTGGTGTCTCTCAGTCCCTCTCTCTCAGTGTGATATCTGTACACTGACTGGTGTCTCCCAGTCCCCCTCTATCAGTGTGATATCAGTGCACAGACTGGTGTCTCTCAGGCCGCCTCTATCAGTGTGATATCTGTACACTGACTGGTGTCTCTCAGTCCCTCTCTATCAGTGTGATATCAGTGCACTGACTGGTGTCTCCCAGTCTCTCTCTCTCAGGGTGATATCTGTACACTGACTGGTGTCTCTCAATCCCTCTCTATCAGTGTGATATCTGTACACTGACTGGTGTCTCCCAGTCCCCCTCTATCAGTGTGATATCTGTACACTGACTGGTGTCTCTCAGTCCCTCTCTCTCAGGGTGATATCTGTACACTGACTGGTGTCTCTCAATCCCTCTCTCTCAGGGTGATATCTGTACACTGACTGGTGTCTCTCAGTCCCTCTCTCTCAGGGTGATATCTGTGCACTGACTGGTGTCTCCCAGTCCCTCCCTCTCAGGGAGATATCTGTACACTGACTGGTGTCTCTCAGTCCCCTCTCTCTCAGGGTGATATCTGTACACTGACTGGTGTCTCTCAGTCCCTCTCTCTCAGTGTGATATCTGTACACTGACTGGTGTCTCTCAGTCCCTCTCTCTCAGGGTGATATCTGTACACTGACTGGTGTCTCTCAGTCCCTCTCTCTCAGTGTGATATCTGTACACTGACTGGTGTCTCTCAGTCCCTCTCTCTCAGTGTGATATCTGTACACTGACTGGTGTCTCTCAGTCCCTCTCTCTCAGGGTGATATCTGTACACTGACTGGTGTCTCTTATCCCTCTCTGTCAGGGTGATATCTGTACACTGACTGGTGTCTCTCAGTCCCTCTCTCTCAGGGTGATATCTGTACACTGACTGGTGTCTCCCAGTCCCTCTCTCTCAGGGTGATATCTGTACACTGACTGGTGTCTCTTATCCCTCTCTGTCAGGGTGATATCTGTACACTGACTGGTGTCTCTCAGTCCCTCTCTCTCAGGGTGATATCTGCACACTGACTGGTGTCTCTCAGTCCCTCTCTGTCAGGGAGATATCTGTACACTGACTGGTGTCTCTCAGTCCCTCTCTGTCAGGGAGATATCTGTACACTGACTGGTGTCTCCCAGTCCCTCTCTCTCAGGGTGATATCTGTACACTGACTGCTGTCTCCCAGTCCCTCTCTCTCAGGGTGATATCTGTACACTGACTGGTGTCTCTCAATCCCTCTCTCTCAGGGTGATATCTGTACACTGACTGGTGTCTCCCAGTCCCTCTCTCTCAGGGTGATATCTGTACACTGACTGGTGTCTCTCAGTCCCTCTCTGTCAGGGAGATATCTGTACACTGACTGGTGTCTCCCAGTCCCTCTCTCTCAGGGTGATATCTGTACACTGACTGGTGTCTCCCAGTCCCTCTCTCTCAGGGTGATATCTGTACACTGACTGGTATCTCTCACTCCCTCTCCTCAGGGTGATATCTGTACACTGACTGGTGTCTCTCAATCCCTCTCTATCAGTGTGATATCTGTACACTGACTGGTGTCTCTCAGTTCCTCTCTCTCAGGGTGATATCTGTACACTGACTGGTGTCTCCCAGTCCCTCTCTCTCAGGGTGATATCTGTACACTGACTGGTATCTCTCACTCCCTCTCCTCAGGGTGATATCTGTACACTGACTGGTGTCTCTCAGTCCCTCTCTCTCAGGGTGATATCTGTACACTGACTGGTGTCTATCAGTCCCTCTCTCTCAGGGTGATATCTGTACACTGACTGGTGTCTCTTATCCCTCTCTGTCAGGGTGATATCTGTACACTCACTGGTGTCTCTCTGTCCCTCTCTATCAGAGTGATATCTGTACACTGACTGGTGTCTCTTATCCCTCTCTGTCAGGGTGATATCTGTACACTCACTGGTGTCTCTCTGTCCCTCTCTATCAGAGTGATATCTGTACACTGACTGGTGTCTCCCAGTCCCCCTCTATCAGTGTGATTTCTGTACAGTGACTGGTGTCTCCGAGTCCCTCTCTATCAGGGTGATATCTGTACACTGACTGTTGTCTCTCAGTCCCTCTCCGTCATGGTGATATCTCTACACTGACAGGTGTTTCTCAGGCCCTCTCTCTCAGGATGATATCTGTACACTGACTTGACTGGTGTCTCTCAGTCTCTCAGGGTGATATCTGTACACTGACTGGTGTCTCTCAGTCCCTCTCTCTCAGGGTGATATCTGTACACTGACTGGTGTCTCTCAGTCCCTCTCTCTCAGGGTGATATCTGTACACTGACTGGTGTCTCTCAGTCCCTCTCTCTCAGGGTGATATCTGTGCACTGACTGGTGTCTCCCAGTCCCTCTCTCTCAGGGAGATATCTGTACACTGACTGGTGTCTCTCAGTCCCCTCTCTCTCAGGGTGATATCTGTACACTGACTGGTGTCTCTCAGTCCCTCTCTCTCAGTGTGATATCTGTACACTGACTGGTGTCTCCCAGTCCCCCTCTATCAGTGTGATATCAGTGCACTGACTGGTGTCTCTCAGGCCGCCTCTATCAGTGTGATATCTGTACACTGACTGGTGTCTCTCAGTCCCTCTCTATCAGTGTGATATCAGTGCACTGACTGGTGTCTCCCAGTCTCTCTCTCTCAGGGTGATATCTGTACACTGACTGGTGTCTCTCAATCCCTCTCTATCAGTGTGATATCTGTACACTGACTGGTGTCTCCCAGTCCCCCTCTATCAGTGTGATATCTGTACACTGACTGGTGTCTCTCAGTCCCTCTCTCTCAGGGTGATATCTGTACACTGACTGGTGTCTCTCAATCCCTCTCTCTCAGGGTGATATCTGTACACTGACTGGTGTCTCTCAGTCCCTCTCTCTCAGGGTGATATCTGTGCACTGACTGGTGTCTCCCAGTCCCTCCCTCTCAGGGAGATATCTGTACACTGACTGGTGTCTCTCAGTCCCCTCTCTCTCAGGGTGATATCTGTACACTGACTGGTGTCTCTCAGTCCCTCTCTCTCAGTGTGATATCTGTACACTGACTGGTGTCTCTCAGTCCCTCTCTCTCAGGGTGATATCTGTACACTGACTGGTGTCTCTCAGTCCCTCTCTCTCAGTGTGATATCTGTACACTGACTGGTGTCTCTCAGTCCCTCTCTCTCAGTGTGATATCTGTACACTGACTGGTGTCTCTCAGTCCCTCTCTCTCAGGGTGATATCTGTACACTGACTGGTGTCTCTTATCCCTCTCTGTCAGGGTGATATCTGTACACTGACTGGTGTCTCTCAGTCCCTCTCTCTCAGGGTGATATCTGTACACTGACTGGTGTCTCCCAGTCCCTCTCTCTCAGGGTGATATCTGTACACTGACTGGTGTCTCTTATCCCTCTCTGTCAGGGTGATATCTGTACACTGACTGGTGTCTCTCAGTCCCTCTCTCTCAGGGTGATATCTGCACACTGACTGGTGTCTCTCAGTCCCTCTCTGTCAGGGAGATATCTGTACACTGACTGGTGTCTCTCAGTCCCTCTCTGTCAGGGAGATATCTGTACACTGACTGGTGTCTCCCAGTCCCTCTCTCTCAGGGTGATATCTGTACACTGACTGGTGTCTCCCAGTCCCTCTCTCTCAGGGTGATATCTGTACACTGACTGGTGTCTCTCAATCCCTCTCTCTCAGGGTGATATCTGTACACTGACTGGTGTCTCCCAGTCCCTCTCTCTCAGGGTGATATCTGTACACTGACTGGTGTCTCTTATCCCTCTCTGTCAGGGTGATATCTGTACACTGACTGTTGTCTATCAGTCCCTCTCTCTCAGGGTGATATCTGTACACTGACTGGTGTCTCCCAGTCCCTCTCTCTCAGGGTGATATCTGTACACTGACTGGTGTCTCTTATCCCTCTCTGTCAGGGTGATATCTGTACACTGACTGGTGTCTCTTATCCCTCTCTGTCAGGGTGATATCTGTACACTGACTGGTGTCTCTTATCCCTCTCTCTCAGGGTGATATCTGTACACTGACTGGTGTCTCTTATCCCTCTCTGTCAGGGTGATATCTGTACACTGACTGTTGTCTATCAGTCCCTCTCTCTCAGGGTGATATCTGTACACTGACTGGTGTCTCCCAGTCCCTCTCTCTCAGGGTGATATCTGTACACTGACTGGTGTCTCTTATCCCTCTCTCTCAGGGTGATATCTGTACACTGACTGGTGTCTCCCAGTCCCTCTCTCTCAGGGTGATATCTGTACACTGACTGGTGTCTCTTATCCCTCTCTGTCAGGGTGATATCTGTACACTGACTGGTGTCTCTCAGTCCCTCTCTCTCAGGGTGATATCTGCACACTGACTGGTGTCTCTCAGTCCCTCTCTCTCAGGGTGATATCTGCACACTGACTGGTGTCTCTCAGTCCCTCTCTGTCAGGGAGATATCTGTACACTGACTGGTGTCTCTCAGTCCCTCTCTGTCAGGGAGATATCTGTACACTGACTGGTGTCTCCCAGTCCCTCTCTCTCAGGGTGATATCTGTACACTGACTGCTGTCTCCCAGTCCCTCTCTCTCAGGGTGATATCTGTACACTGACTGGTGTCTCTCAATCCCTCTCTCTCAGGGTGATATCTGTACACTGACTGTTGTCTATCAGTCCCTCTCTCTCAGGGTGATATCTGTACACTGACTGGTGTCTCTCAGTCCCTCTCTCTCAGGGTGATATCTGTACACTGACTGGTGTCTCTTGGTCCCTCTCTCTCAGGGTGATATCTGTACACTGACTGGTGTCTCCCAGTCCCTCTCTCTCAGGGTGATATCTGTACACTGACTGGTGTCTCTCAATCCCTCTCTCTCAGGGTGATATCTGTACACTGACTGTTGTCTATCAGTCCCTCTCTCTCAGGGTGATATCTGTACACTGACTGGTGTCTCTCAGTCCCTCTCTCTCAGGGTGATATCTGTACACTGACTGGTGTCTCTTGGTCCCTCTCTCTCAGGGTGATATCAGTACACTGACTGGTGTCTCTCAGTCCCTCTCTCTCAGGGTGATATCTGTACACTGACTGGTATCTCTCAGTCCCTCTCTCTCAGTGTGATATCTGTACACTGACTGGTGTCTCTCAATCCCTCTCTATCAGTGTGATATCTGTACACTGACTGGTGTCTCTCAGTCCCCTCTCTCTCAGGGTGATATCTGTACACTGACTGGTGTCTCTCAGTCCCTCTCTCTCAGTGTGATATCTGTACACTGACTGGTGTCTCTCAGTCCCTCTCTCTCAGGGTGATATCTGTACACTGACTGGTGTCTCTTATCCCTCTCTGTCAGGGTGATATCTGTACACTGACTGGTGTCTCTCAGTCCCTCTCTCTCAGGGTGATATCTGTACACTGACTGGTGTCTCCCAGTCCCTCTCTCTCAGGGTGATATCTGTACACTGACTGGTGTCTCTTATCCCTCTCTGTCAGGGTGATATCTGTACACTGACTGGTGTCTCTCAGTCCCTCTCTCTCAGGGTGATATCTGCACACTGACTGGTGTCTCTCAGTCCCTCTCTGTCAGGGAGATATCTGTACACTGACTGGTGTCTCTCAGTCCCTCTCTGTCAGGGAGATATCTGTACACTGACTGGTGTCTCCCAGTCCCTCTCTCTCAGGGTGATATCTGTACACTGAGTGGTGTCTCTCAATCCCTCTCTCTCAGGGTGATATCTGTACACTGACTGGTGTCTCCCAGTCCCTCTCTCTCAGGGTGATATCTGTACACTGAGTGGTGTCTCTCAATCCCTCTCTCTCAGGGTGATATCTGTACACTGAGTGGTGTCTCTCAGTCCCTCTCTCTCAGGGTGATATCTGTACACTGACTGGTGTCTCTCAGTCCCTCTCTCTCAGGGTGATATCTGTACACTGACTGGTGTCTCTCAATCCCTCTCTCTCAGGGTGATATCTGTACACTGACTGGTGTCTCTCAGTCCCTCTCTCTCAGGGTGATATCTGTGCACTGACTGGTGTCTCCCAGTCCCTCCCTCTCAGGGAGATATCTGTACACTGACTGGTGTCTCTCAGTCCCCTCTCTCTCAGGGTGATATCTGTACACTGACTGGTGTCTCTCAGTCCCTCTCTCTCAGTGTGATATCTGTACACTGACTGGTGTCTCTCAGTCCCTCTCTCTCAGGGTGATATCTGTACACTGACTGGTGTCTCTCAGTCCCTCTCTCTCAGTGTGATATCTGTACACTGACTGGTGTCTCTCAGTCCCTCTCTCTCAGGGTGATATCTGTACACTGACTGGTGTCTCTCAGTCCCTCTCTCTCAGGGTGATATCTGTACACTGACTGGTGTCTCTCAGTCCCTCTCTCTCAGGGTGATATCTGTACACTGACTGGTGTCTCTCAGTCCCTCTCTCTCAGGGTGATATCTGTACACTGACTGGTGTCTCTTATCCCTCTCTGTCAGGGTGATATCTGTACACTGACTGGTGTCTCTCAGTCCCTCTCTCTCAGGGTGATATCTGTACACTGACTGGTGTCTCCCAGTCCCTCTCTCTCAGGGTGATATCTGTACACTGACTGGTGTCTCTTATCCCTCTCTGTCAGGGTGATATCTGTACACTGACTGGTGTCTCTCAGTCCCTCTCTCTCAGGGTGATATCTGCACACTGACTGGTGTCTCTCAGTCCCTCTCTGTCAGGGAGATATCTGTACACTGACTGGTGTCTCTCAGTCCCTCTCTGTCAGGGAGATATCTGTACACTGACTGGTGTCTCCCAGTCCCTCTCTCTCAGGGTGATATCTGTACACTGACTGGTGTCTCCCAGTCCCTCTCTCTCAGGGTGATATCTGTACACTGACTGGTGTCTCTCAATCCCTCTCTCTCAGGGTGATATCTGTACACTGACTGGTGTCTCCCAGTCCCTCTCTCTCAGGGTGATATCTGTACACTGACTGGTGTCTCTTATCCCTCTCTGTCAGGGTGATATCTGTACACTGACTGTTGTCTATCAGTCCCTCTCTCTCAGGGTGATATCTGTACACTGACTGGTGTCTCCCAGTCCCTCTCTCTCAGGGTGATATCTGTACACTGACTGGTGTCTCTTATCCCTCTCTGTCAGGGTGATATCTGTACACTGACTGGTGTCTCTTATCCCTCTCTGTCAGGGTGATATCTGTACACTGACTGGTGTCTCTTATCCCTCTCTCTCAGGGTGATATCTGTACACTGACTGGTGTCTCTTATCCCTCTCTGTCAGGGTGATATCTGTACACTGACTGTTGTCTATCAGTCCCTCTCTCTCAGGGTGATATCTGTACACTGACTGGTGTCTCCCAGTCCCTCTCTCTCAGGGTGATATCTGTACACTGACTGGTGTCTCTTATCCCTCTCTCTCAGGGTGATATCTGTACACTGACTGGTGTCTCCCAGTCCCTCTCTCTCAGGGTGATATCTGTACACTGACTGGTGTCTCTTATCCCTCTCTGTCAGGGTGATATCTGTACACTGACTGGTGTCTCTCAGTCCCTCTCTCTCAGGGTGATATCTGCACACTGACTGGTGTCTCTCAGTCCCTCTCTCTCAGGGTGATATCTGCACACTGACTGGTGTCTCTCAGTCCCTCTCTGTCAGGGAGATATCTGTACACTGACTGGTGTCTCTCAGTCCCTCTCTGTCAGGGAGATATCTGTACACTGACTGGTGTCTCCCAGTCCCTCTCTCTCAGGGTGATATCTGTACACTGACTGCTGTCTCCCAGTCCCTCTCTCTCAGGGTGATATCTGTACACTGACTGGTGTCTCTCAATCCCTCTCTCTCAGGGTGATATCTGTACACTGACTGTTGTCTATCAGTCCCTCTCTCTCAGGGTGATATCTGTACACTGACTGGTGTCTCTCAGTCCCTCTCTCTCAGGGTGATATCTGTACACTGACTGGTGTCTCTTGGTCCCTCTCTCTCAGGGTGATATCTGTACACTGACTGGTGTCTCCCAGTCCCTCTCTCTCAGGGTGATATCTGTACACTGACTGGTGTCTCTCAATCCCTCTCTCTCAGGGTGATATCTGTACACTGACTGTTGTCTATCAGTCCCTCTCTCTCAGGGTGATATCTGTACACTGACTGGTGTCTCTCAGTCCCTCTCTCTCAGGGTGATATCTGTACACTGACTGGTGTCTCTTGGTCCCTCTCTCTCAGGGTGATATCAGTACACTGACTGGTGTCTCTCAGTCCCTCTCTCTCAGGGTGATATCTGTACACTGACTGGTATCTCTCAGTCCCTCTCTCTCAGTGTGATATCTGTACACTGACTGGTGTCTCTCAATCCCTCTCTATCAGTGTGATATCTGTACACTGACTGGTGTCTCTCAGTCCCCTCTCTCTCAGGGTGATATCTGTACACTGACTGGTGTCTCTCAGTCCCTCTCTCTCAGTGTGATATCTGTACACTGACTGGTGTCTCTCAGTCCCTCTCTCTCAGGGTGATATCTGTACACTGACTGGTGTCTCTTATCCCTCTCTGTCAGGGTGATATCTGTACACTGACTGGTGTCTCTCAGTCCCTCTCTCTCAGGGTGATATCTGTACACTGACTGGTGTCTCCCAGTCCCTCTCTCTCAGGGTGATATCTGTACACTGACTGGTGTCTCTTATCCCTCTCTGTCAGGGTGATATCTGTACACTGACTGGTGTCTCTCAGTCCCTCTCTCTCAGGGTGATATCTGCACACTGACTGGTGTCTCTCAGTCCCTCTCTGTCAGGGAGATATCTGTACACTGACTGGTGTCTCTCAGTCCCTCTCTGTCAGGGAGATATCTGTACACTGACTGGTGTCTCCCAGTCCCTCTCTCTCAGGGTGATATCTGTACACTGAGTGGTGTCTCTCAATCCCTCTCTCTCAGGGTGATATCTGTACACTGACTGGTGTCTCCCAGTCCCTCTCTCTCAGGGTGATATCTGTACACTGAGTGGTGTCTCTCAATCCCTCTCTCTCAGGGTGATATCTGTACACTGAGTGGTGTCTCTCAGTCCCTCTCTCTCAGGGTGATATCTGTACACTGACTGGTGTCTCTCAGTCCCTCTCTCTCAGGGTGATATCTGTACACTGACTGTTGTCTATCAGTCCCTCTCTCTCAGGGTGATATCTGTACACTGAGTGGTGTCTCTCAGTCCCTCTCTCTCAGGGTGATATCTGTACACTGACTGGTGTCTCTCAGTCCCTCTCTCTCAGGGTGATATCTGTACACTGACTGGTGTCTCTCAATCCCTCTCTCTCAGGGTGATATCAGTACACTGACTGGTATCTCTCAGTCCCTCTCTCTCAGGATGATATCTGTACACTGACTGGTGTCTCTCAGTCCCTCTCTCTCTCAGGGTGATATCGGTACACTGACTGGTGTCTCTCAATCCCTCTCTCTCAGGGTGATATCAGTACACTGACTGGTATCTCTCAGTCCCTCTCTCTCAGGATGATATCTGTACACTGACTGGTGTCTCTCAGTCTCTCTCTCTCAGGGTGATATCTGTACACTGACTGGTGTCTCTCAGTCCCTCTCTCTCAGGGTGATATCTGTACACTGACTGGTGTCTCTCAGTCTCTCTCTCTCAGGGTGATATCTGTACACTGACTGGTGTCTCTCAGTCTCTCTCTCTCAGGGTGATATCTGTACACTGACTGGTGTCTCTCAGTCCCTCTCTCTCAGGGTGATATCTGTACACTGACTGGTGTCTCTCAGTCCCTCTCTCTTAGGGTGATATCTGTACACTGACTGGTGTCTCTCAGTCCCTCTCTCTCAGGATGATATCTGTACACTGACTGGTGTCTCTCTGTCCCTCTCTCTCAGGGTGATATCTGTACACTGACTGTTGTCTATCAGTCCCTGTCTCTCAGGGTGATATCAGTACACTGACTGGTGTCTCTCTGTCCCTCTCTCTCAGGGTGATATCTGTACACTGACTGGTATCTCTCAGTCCCTCTCTCTCAGTGTGATATCTGTACACTGACTGGTGTCTCTCAATCCCTCTCTATCAGTGTGATATCTGTACACTGACTGGTGTCTCTCAGTCCGCCTCTATCAGTGTAATATCAGTGCACTGACTGGTGTCTCTCAGTCCCCCTCTATCAGTGTGATATCTGTGCACTGACTGGTGTCTCCCAGTCCCTCTCTCTCAGGGTGATATCTGTACACTGTCTGGTATCTCTCAGTCCCTCTCTCTCAGGGTGATATCTGTACACTGACTGGTGTCTCTCAGTCCCTCTCTATCAGGGTGATATCAGTGCACTGACTGGTGTCTCCCAGTCCCCCTCTATCAGTGTGATATCTGTACACTGACTGGTGTCTCTCAGTCCGCCTCTATCAGTGTAATATCAGTGCACTGACTGGTGTCTCCCAGTCCCTCTCTATCAGTGTGATATCAGTGCACTGACTGGTGTCTCCCAGTCCCTCTCTCTCAGGGTGATATCTGTACACTGTCTGGTATCTCTCAGTCCCTCTCTCTCAGTGTGATATCTGTACACTGACTGGTGTCTCCCAGTCCCCCTCTATCAGTGTGATATCCCTACACTGACTGGTGTCTCTCAGTCCCCCTCTATCAGTGTGATATCAGTGCACTGACTGGTGTCTCTCAGTCCGCCTCTATCAGTGTGATATCTGTACACTGACTGGTGTCTCTCAGTCCCCCTCTATCAGTGTGATATCAGTGCACTGACTGGTGTCTCCCAGTCCCTCTCTCTCAGGGTGATATCTGTACACTGACTGGTGTCTCTCAGTCCCTCTCTATCAGTGTGATATCTGTACACTGACTGGTGTCTCTCAGTCCCCCTCTATCAGTGTGATATCAGTGCACTGACTGGTGTCTCTCAGTCCGCCTCTATCAGTGTGATATCTGTACACTGACTGGTGTCTCTCAGTCCCCCTCTATCAGTGTGATATCAGTGCACTGACTGGTGTCTCCCAGTCCCTCTCGCTCAGGGTGATACCTGTACACTGACTGGTGTCTCTTATCCCTCTCTGTCAGGGTGATATCTGTACACTCACTGGTGTCTCTCTGTCCCTCTCTATCAGAGTGATATCTGTACACTGACTGGTGTCTCTCAGTCCCTCTCTCTCAGGGTGATTTCTGTACAGTGACTGGTGTCTCCGAGTCCCTCTCTATCAGGGTGATATCTGTACACTGACTGTTGTCTCTCAGTCCCTCTCCGTCATGGTGATATCTCTACACTGACAGGTGTTTCTCAGGCCCTCTCTCTCAGGATGATATCTGTACACTGACTTGACTGGTGTCTCTCAGTCTCTCAGGGTGATATCTGTACACTGACTGGTGTCTCTCTGTCTCTCAGGGTGATATCTGTACACTGACTGGTGTCTCTCAGTCCCTCTCTCTCAGGGTGATATCTGTACACTGACTGGTGTCTCTCAGTCCCTCTCTCTCAGGGTGATATTTGTGCACTGACTGGTGTCTCCCAGTCCCTCTCTCTCAGGGTGATATCTGTACACTGACTGGTGTGTCTCAGTCCCTCTCTCTCAGGGTGATATCTGTACACTGACTGGTGTCTCTCAGTCCCTCTCTCTCAGGGTGATATCTGTACACTGACTGCTGTCTCTCAGTCCCTCTCTCTCAGGGTGATATCTGTACACTGACTGGTGTCGCTCAGTCCCTCTCTATCAGTGTGATATCTGTACACTGACTGGTGTATCCCAGTCCCCCTCTATCAGTGTGATATCCGTACACTGACTGGTGTCTCTCAGTCCCTCTCTTTCAGTGTGATATCAGTGCACTGACTGGTGTCTACCAGTCCCCCTCCATCAGTGTGATTTCAGTGCACTGACTGGTGTCTCCCAGTCCCTCTCTCTCAGGGTGATATCTGTACACTGACTGGTGTCTCTCAGTCCCACTCTCTCTCTCTGATATCTGTACACTGACTGGTGTCTCTCAGTCCCTCTCTCTCAGGGAGATATCTGTACACTGACTGGTGTCTCACAGTCTCTCTCTGTCAGGGTGATATCTGTACACTGACTGGTGTCTCTCAGTCCCTCTCTAACAGTGTGATATCAGTACACTGACTGGTGTCTCCCAGTCCCCCTCTATCAGTGTGATATCAGTGCACTGACTGGTGTCTCCCAGTCCCTCTCTCTCAGGGTGATATCTGTACACTGACTGGTATCTCTCACTCCCTCTCCTCAGGGTGATATCTGTACACTGACTGTTGTCTCTGAGTCCCTCTCTCTCAGGGTGATATCAGTACACTGACTGGTGTCTCTCATCCCTCTCTGTCAGGGTGATATCTGTACACTCACTGGTGTCTCTCTGTCCCTCTCTATCAGAGAGATATCTGTACACTGACTGGTGACTCTCAGTCCCTCTCTCTCAGGGTGATTTCTGTACAGTGACTGGTGTCTCCGAGTCCCTCTCTATCAGGGTGATATCTGTACACTGACTGTTGTCTCTCAGTCCCTCTCCGTCATGGTGATATCTCTACACAGACAGGTGTTTCTCAGTCCCTCTCTCTCAGGATGATATCTGTACACTGACTGGTGTCTCTCAGTCTCTCTCTCTCAGGGTGATATCTGTACACTGACTGGTGTCTCTCAGTCACTCTCTCTCACGGTGATATCTGTGCACTGACTGGTGTCTCTCAGACCCTCTCTCTCAGGGTGATCTCTGTACACTGACTGGTGTCTCTCAGTCCCTCTCTCTCAGGGTGATATCTGTGCACTGACTGGTGTCTCTCAGTCCCTCTCTCTCAGGGTGATATCTGTGCACTGACTGGTGTCTCTCAGTCCCTCTCTCTCACTGTGATATCTGTACACTGACTGGTGTCTCTCAGTCCCTCTCTCTCAGGGTGATATCTGTACACTGACTGGTGTCTCTCAGTCCCTCTCTCTCAGGGTGATATCTGTACACTGACTGGTGTCTCTCAGTCCCTCTCTCTCAGGGTGATATCTGTGCACTGACTGGTGTCTCTCAGTCCCTCTCTCTGAGGGTGATATCTGTACACTGACTGGTGTCTCTCAGTCCCTCTCTCTCAGGGTGATATCTGTACACTGACTGGTGTCTCCCAGTCCCTCTCTCTCAGGGTGATATCTGTACACTGACTGGTGTCTCTGACTCCCTCTCTCTTAGGGTGATATCTGTACACTGACTGGTATCTCTCACTCCCTCTCCTCAGGGTGATATCTGTGCACTGACTGGTGTCTCTCAGTCCCTCTCTCTCAGGGTGATATCTGTACACTGACTGGTTTCTCTCAGTCCCTCTCTCTTAGGGTGATATCTGTACACTGACTGGTGTCTCTCAGTCCCTCTCTGTCAGGGTGATATCTGTACACTGACTGGTGTCTCTCAGTCCCTCTCTCTCAGGGTGATATCTGTACACTGACTGGTGTCTCTCAGTCCCTCTCTCTTAGGGTGATATCTGTACACTGACTGGTGTCTCTCAGTCCCTCTCTCTCAGGGTGATATCTGTACACTGACTGGTATCTCTCAGTCCCTCTCTCTCAGGGTGATATCTGTGCACTGACTGGTATCTCTCAGTCTCTCTCTCTCAGGGTGATATCTGTGCACTGACTGGTGTCTCTCAGTCCCTCTCTCTCTCAGGGTGATATCTGTACACTGACTGGTGTCTCTCAGTCCCTCTCTCTGAGGGTGATATCTGTACACTGACTGGTGTCTCTCAGTCCCTCTCTCTCAGGGTGATATCTCTGCACAGACAGGTGTTTCTCAGTCCCTCTCTCTCAGTGTGATATCTGTGCACTGACTGGTATCTCTCAGTCTCTCTCTCTCAGGGTGATATCTGTGCACTGACTGGTGTCTCTCAGTCCCTCTCTCTCAGGGTGATATCTGTGCACTGACTGGTATCTCTCAGTCTCTCTCTCTCAGGGTGATATCTGTGCACTGACTGGTGTCTCTCAGTCCCTCTCTCTCTCAGGGTGATATCTGTACACTGACTGGTGTCTCTCAGTCCCTCTCTCTCAGGGTGATATCTTTGCACTGACTGGTGTCTCTCAGTCCCTCTCTCTCAGTGTGATATCAGTGCACTGACTGGTGTCTCTCAGTCCCTCTCTCTGACGGTGATATCTGTACACTGACTGGTGTCTCTCAGTCTCTCTCTCTCAGGGTGATATCTCTGCACAGACAGGTGTTTCTCAGTCCCTCTCTCTCAGGGTGATATCTGTACACTGACTGGTGTCTCTCAGTCCCACTCTCTCAGGGTGATATCTGTACACTGACTGTTGTCGCTCAGTCCCCCTCTCTCAGGGTGATATCTGTACAATGACTGGTGTCTCTCATGTCCCACTGTCTCAGGGTGATATCTGTGCACTGACTGTTGTCGCTCATTCCCCTCTCTCTCAGGGTGATATCTTTGCACTGACTGGTGTCTCTCAGTCCCTCTCTCTCAGTGTGATATCAGTGCACTGACTGGTATCTCTCAGTCTCTCTCTCTCAGGGTGATATTTGTGCACTGACTGGTGTCTCTCAGTCCCTCTCTCTCTCAGGGTGATATCTGTACACTGACTGGTGTCTCTCAGTCCCTCTCTCTGAGGGTGATATCTGTACACTGACTGGTGTCTCTCAGTCCCACTCTCTCAGGGTGATATCTGTACACTGACTGTTGTCGCTCAGTCCCCTCTCTCTCAGGGTGATATCTGTACACTGACTGGTGTCTCTCAGTCCCTCTCTCTGACGGTGATATCTGTACACTGACTGTTGTCGCTCAGTCCCCCTCTCTCAGGGTGATATCTGTACAATGACTGGTGTCTCTCATGTCCCACTGTCTCAGGGTGATATCTGTTCACTGACTGGTGTCTCTCAGTCCCTCTATCAGTGTGATATCAGTGCACTGACTGGTGTCTCCCAGTCCCTCTCTCTCAGGGTGATATCTGTACACTGACTATTGTCTCTCACTCCCTCTCTCTCAGGGTGATATCTGTACACTCACTGGTGTCTCTCTGTCCCTCTCGCTCAGGGTGATATCTGTGCACTGACTGGTGTCTCTCAGTCCCTCTCTCTCAGCGTGATTTCTGTACAGTGACTGGTGTCTCCAAGTCCCTCTCTATCAGGGTGATATCTGTACACTGTCTGGTGTCTCTCAGTCCCTCTCTCTCAGGATGATATCTGTACACTGACTGGTTTCTCTCAGTCCCTCTCTCTCAGGGTGTTATCTGTACACTGACTGGTGTCTCTCAGTCCCTCTCTCTCAGGGTGATATCTGTACACTGTCTGGTGTCTCTCAGTCCCTCTCTCTCAGGGTGATATCTCGACACTGACTGGTGTTTCTCAGTCCCTCTCTCTCAGGATGATATCTGTACACTGACTGGTTTCTCTCAGTCCCTCTCTCTCAGGGTGATATCTGTACACTGACTGGTGTCTCTCAGACCCACTCTCTCTCTCTGATATCTGTAAACTGACTTGTGTCTCTCTGTCCCCTCTCTCTCAGGGAGATATCTGTACACTGACTGGGGTCACTCAGTCCCTCTCTGCTCCTGATGATATCTGTACACTGACGGGTGTCTCTCAGTCCCTCTCTGTCTCAGGATGATATCTGTAGATTGACTGTTGTCTCTCAGTCCCTCAGTCTCAGGGTGATATCTGTACACTGACTGGTGTCTCTCAGTCTCCTCTCTCTCAGGGTGATATCTGTATACTGACTGGTGTCTCTCAGTCTCCTCTCTCTCAGGGTGATATCTGTACACTGACTGGTGTCTCTCAGTCTCCTCTCTCTCAGGGAGATATCAGTACACTGACTGGTGTCTCTCAGTCCCTCTCTCTCAGGATGATATCTGCAAACTGACTGGTGTCTCTCAGTCCCTCTCGCTCAGGGAGATATCTGTATACTGACTGATGTCTCTCAGTCTCTCTCTCTCAGGGTGATATCTGTCCACTGACTGGTGTCTCTCAGTCCCTCTCTCTCAGGGTCATATCTGTACATTGACTGGTGTCTCTCAGTCCCTCTCTCTCAGGGTGATATCTCTGCACTGACTGGTGTCTCTCAGTCCCTCTCTCTCAGTGTGATATCTGTACACTGACTGATCTCGCTCAGTCCCTCTCTCTCAGGGTGATATCTGTACACTGACTGGTGTCTCCCAGTCCCCCTCTATCAGTGTGATATCTGTACACTGACTGGTGTCTCTCAGTCCCGCTCTATCAGTGTGATATCAGTGCACTGACTGGTGTCTCCCAGTCCCTCTCCATCAGTGTGATATCAGTGCACTGACTGGTGTCTCCCAGTCCCTCTCTCTCAGGGTGATATCTGTACACTGACTGGTGTCTCTCACTCCCTCTCTCTCAGGGTGATATCTGTACAATGACTGGTGTCTCTCAGTCCCTCTCTCTCAGGGTGATATCTCTGCACTGACTGGTGTCTCTCAGTCCCTCTCTCTCAGTGTGATATCTGTACACTGACTGATCTCGCTCAGTCCCTCTCTCTCAGGGTGATATCTGTACACTGACTGGTGTCTTCCAGTCCCCCTCTATCAGTGTGATATCTGTACACTGACTGGTGTCTCTCAGTCCCGCTCTATCAGTGTGATATCAGTGCACTGACTGGTGTCTCACAGTCTCTCTCTGTCAGGGTGATATCTGTACACTGACTGGTGTCTCTCAGTCCCTCTCTAACAGTGTGATATCAGTACACTGACTGGTGTCTCCCAGTCCCCCTCTATCAGTGTGATATCAGTGCACTGACTGGTGTCTCCCAGTCCCTCTCTCTCAGGGTGATATCTGTACACTGACTGGTATCTCTCACTCCCTCTCCTCAGGGTGATATCTGTACACTGACTGTTGTCTCTGAGTCCCTCTCTCTCAGGGTGATATCAGTACACTGACTGGTGTCTCTCATCCCTCTCTGTCAGGGTGATATCTGTACACTCACTGGTGTCTCTCTGTCCCTCTCTATCAGAGAGATATCTGTACACTGACTGGTGACTCTCAGTCCCTCTCTCTCAGGGTGATTTCTGTACAGTGACTGGTGTCTCCGAGTCCCTCTCTATCAGGGTGATATCTGTACACTGACCGTTGTCTCTCAGTCCCTCTCCGTCATGGTGATATCTCTACACAGACAGGTGTTTCTCAGTCCCTCTCTCTCAGGATGATATCTGTACACTGACTGGTGTCTCTCAGTCTCTCTCTCTCAGGGTGATATCTGTACACTGACTGGTGTCTCTCAGTCACTCTCTCTCACGGTGATATCTGTGCACTGACTGGTGTCTCTCAGACCCTCTCTCTCAGGGTGATCTCTGTACACTGACTGGTGTCTCTCAGTCCCTCTCTCTCAGGGTGATATCTGTGCACTGACTGGTGTCTCTCAGTCCCTCTCTCTCAGGGTGATATCTGTGCACTGACTGGTGTCTCTCAGTCCCTCTCTCTCACTGTGATATCTGTACACTGACTGGTGTCTCTCAGTCCCTCTCTCTCAGGGTGATATCTGTACACTGACTGGTGTCTCTCAGTCCCTCTCTCTCAGGGTGATATCTGTACACTGACTGGTGTCTCTCAGTCCCTCAGTCTCAGGGTGATATCTGTACACTGACTGGTGTCTCTCAGTCTCCTCTCTCTCAGGGTGATATCTGTATACTGACTGGTGTCTCTCAGTCTCCTCTCTCTCAGGGTGATATCTGTACACTGACTGGTGTCTCTCAGTCTCCTCTCTCTCAGGGAGATATCAGTACACTGACTGGTGTCTCTCAGTCCCTCTCTCTCAGGATGATATCTGCAAACTGACTGGTGTCTCTCAGTCCCTCTCGCTCAGGGAGATATCTGTATACTGACTGATGTCTCTCAGTCTCTCTCTCTCAGGGTGATATCTGTCCACTGACTGGTGTCTCTCAGTCCCTCTCTCTCAGGGTCATATCTGTACATTGACTGGTGTCTCTCAGTCCCTCTCTCTCAGGGTGATATCTCTGCACTGACTGGTGTCTCTCAGTCCCTCTCTCTCAGTGTGATATCTGTACACTGACTGATCTCGCTCAGTCCCTCTCTCTCAGGGTGATATCTGTACACTGACTGGTGTCTCCCAGTCCCCCTCTATCAGTGTGATATCTGTACACTGACTGGTGTCTCTCAGTCCCGCTCTATCAGTGTGATATCAGTGCACTGACTGGTGTCTCCCAGTCCCTCTCCATCAGTGTGATATCAGTGCACTGACTGGTGTCTCCCAGTCCCTCTCTCTCAGGGTGATATCTGTACACTGACTGGTGTCTCTCACTCCCTCTCTCTCAGGGTGATATCTGTACAATGACTGGTGTCTCTCAGTCCCTCTCTCTCAGGGTGATATCTCTGCACTGACTGGTGTCTCTCAGTCCCTCTCTCTCAGTGTGATATCTGTACACTGACTGATCTCGCTCAGTCCCTCTCTCTCAGGGTGATATCTGTACACTGACTGGTGTCTCCCAGTCCCCCTCTATCAGTGTGATATCTGTACACTGACTGGTGTCTCTCAGTCCCGCTCTATCAGTGTGATATCAGTGCACTGACTGGTGTCTCACAGTCTCTCTCTGTCAGGGTGATATCTGTACACTGACTGGTGTCTCTCAGTCCCTCTCTAACAGTGTGATATCAGTACACTGACTGGTGTCTCCCAGTCCCCCTCTATCAGTGTGATATCAGTGCACTGACTGGTGTCTCCCAGTCCCTCTCTCTCAGGGTGATATCTGTACACTGACTGGTATCTCTCACTCCCTCTCCTCAGGGTGATATCTGTACACTGACTGTTGTCTCTGAGTCCCTCTCTCTCAGGGTGATATCAGTACACTGACTGGTGTCTCTCATCCCTCTCTGTCAGGGTGATATCTGTACACTCACTGGTGTCTCTCTGTCCCTCTCTATCAGAGAGATATCTGTACACTGACTGGTGACTCTCAGTCCCTCTCTCTCAGGGTGATTTCTGTACAGTGACTGGTGTCTCCGAGTCCCTCTCTATCAGGGTGATATCTGTACACTGACTGTTGTCTCTCAGTCCCTCTCCGTCATGGTGATATCTCTACACAGACAGGTGTTTCTCAGTCCCTCTCTCTCAGGATGATATCTGTACACTGACTGGTGTCTCTCAGTCTCTCTCTCTCAGGGTGATATCTGTACACTGACTGGTGTCTCTCAGTCACTCTCTCTCACGGTGATATCTGTGCACTGACTGGTGTCTCTCAGACCCTCTCTCTCAGGGTGATCTCTGTACACTGACTGGTGTCTCTCAGTCCCTCTCTCTCAGGGTGATATCTGTGCACTGACTGGTGTCTCTCAGTCCCTCTCTCTCAGGGTGATATCTGTGCACTGACTGGTGTCTCTCAGTCCCTCTCTCTCACTGTGATATCTGTACACTGACTGGTGTCTCTCAGTCCCTCTCTCTCAGGGTGATATCTGTACACTGACTGGTGTCTCTCAGTCCCTCTCTCTCAGGGTGATATCTGTACACTGACTGGTGTCTCTCAGTCCCTCTCTCTCAGGGTGATATCTGTGCACTGACTGGTGTCTCTCAGTCCCTCTCTCTGAGGGTGATATCTGTACACTGACTGGTGTCTCTCAGTCCCTCTCTCTCAGGGTGATATCTGTACACTGACTGGTGTCTCCCAGTCCCTCTCTCTCAGGGTGATATCTGTACACTGACTGGTGTCTCTGACTCCCTCTCTCTTAGGGTGATATCTGTACACTGACTGGTATCTCTCACTCCCTCTCCTCAGGGTGATATCTGTGCACTGACTGGTGTCTCTCAGTCCCTCTCTCTCAGGGTGATATCTGTACACTGACTGGTTTCTCTCAGTCCCTCTCTCTTAGGGTGATATCTGTACACTGACTGGTGTCTCTCAGTCCCTCTCTGTCAGGGTGATATCTGTACACTGACTGGTGTCTCTCAGTCCCTCTCTCTCAGGGTGATATCTGTACACTGACTGGTGTCTCTCAGTCCCTTTCTCTTAGGGTGATATCTGTACACTGACTGGTGTCTCTCAGTCCCTCTCTCTCAGGGTGATATCTGTACACTGACTGGTATCTCTCAGTCCCTCTCTCTCAGGGTGATATCTGTGCACTGACTGGTATCTCTCAGTCTCTCTCTCTCAGGGTGATATCTGTGCACTGACTGGTGTCTCTCAGTCCCTCTCTCTCTCAGGGTGATATCTGTACACTGACTGGTGTCTCTCAGTCCCTCTCTCTGAGGGTGATATCTGTACACTGACTGGTGTCTCTCAGTCCCTCTCTCTCAGGGTGATATCTCTGCACAGACAGGTGTTTCTCAGTCCCTCTCTCTCAGTGTGATATCTGTGCACTGACTGGTATCTCTCAGTCTCTCTCTCTCAGGGTGATATCTGTGCACTGACTGGTGTCTCTCAGTCCCTCTCTCTCAGGGTGATATCTGTGCACTGACTGGTATCTCTCAGTCTCTCTCTCTCAGGGTGATATCTGTGCACTGACTGGTGTCTCTCAGTCCCTCTCTCTCTCAGGGTGATATCTGTACACTGACTGGTGTCTCTCAGTCCCTCTCTCTCAGGGTGATATCTTTGCACTGACTGGTGTCTCTCAGTCCCTCTCTCTCAGTGTGATATCAGTGCACTGACTGGTGTCTCTCAGTCCCTCTCTCTGACGGTGATATCTGTACACTGACTGGTGTCTCTCAGTCTCTCTCTCTCAGGGTGATATCTCTGCACAGACAGGTGTTTCTCAGTCCCTCTCTCTCAGGGTGATATCTGTACACTGACTGGTGTCTCTCAGTCCCACTCTCTCAGGGTGATATCTGTACACTGACTGTTGTCGCTCAGTCCCCCTCTCTCAGGGTGATATCTGTACAATGACTGGTGTCTCTCATGTCCCACTGTCTCAGGGTGATATCTGTGCACTGACTGTTGTCGCTCATTCCCCTCTCTCTCAGGGTGATATCTTTGCACTGACTGGTGTCTCTCAGTCCCTCTCTCTCAGTGTGATATCAGTGCACTGACTGGTATCTCTCAGTCTCTCTCTCTCAGGGTGATATTTGTGCACTGACTGGTGTCTCTCAGTCCCTCTCTCTCTCAGGGTGATATCTGTACACTGACTGGTGTCTCTCAGTCCCTCTCTCTGAGGGTGATATCTGTACACTGACTGGTGTCTCTCAGTCCCACTCTCTCAGGGTGATATCTGTACACTGACTGTTGTCGCTCAGTCCCCTCTCTCTCAGGGTGATATCTGTACACTGACTGGTGTCTCTCAGTCCCTCTCTCTGACGGTGATATCTGTACACTGACTGTTGTCGCTCAGTCCCCCTCTCTCAGGGTGATATCTGTACAATGACTGGTGTCTCTCATGTCCCACTGTCTCAGGGTGATATCTGTTCACTGACTGGTGTCTCTCAGTCCCTCTATCAGTGTGATATCAGTGCACTGACTGGTGTCTCCCAGTCCCTCTCTCTCAGGGTGATATCTGTACACTGACTATTGTCTCTCACTCCCTCTCTCTCAGGGTGATATCTGTACACTCACTGGTGTCTCTCTGTCCCTCTCGCTCAGGGTGATATCTGTGCACTGACTGGTGTCTCTCAGTCCCTCTCTCTCAGCGTGATTTCTGTACAGTGACTGGTGTCTCCAAGTCCCTCTCTATCAGGGTGATATCTGTACACTGTCTGGTGTCTCTCAGTCCCTCTCTCTCAGGATGATATCTGTACACTGACTGGTTTCTCTCAGTCCCTCTCTCTCAGGGTGTTATCTGTACACTGACTGGTGTCTCTCAGTCCCTCTCTCTCAGGGTGATATCTGTACACTGTCTGGTGTCTCTCAGTCCCTCTCTCTCAGGGTGATATCTCGACACTGACTGGTGTTTCTCAGTCCCTCTCTCTCAGGATGATATCTGTACACTGACTGGTTTCTCTCAGTCCCTCTCTCTCAGGGTGATATCTGTACACTGACTGGTGTCTCTCAGACCCACTCTCTCTCTCTGATATCTGTAAACTGACTTGTGTCTCTCTGTCCCCTCTCTCTCAGGGAGATATCTGTACACTGACTGGGGTCACTCAGTCCCTCTCTGCTCCTGATGATATCTGTACACTGACGGGTGTCTCTCAGTCCCTCTCTGTCTCAGGATGATATCTGTAGATTGACTGTTGTCTCTCAGTCCCTCAGTCTCAGGGTGATATCTGTACACTGACTGGTGTCTCTCAGTCTCCTCTCTCTCAGGGTGATATCTGTATACTGACTGGTGTCTCTCAGTCTCCTCTCTCTCAGGGTGATATCTGTACACTGACTGGTGTCTCTCAGTCTCCTCTCTCTCAGGGAGATATCAGTACACTGACTGGTGTCTCTCAGTCCCTCTCTCTCAGGATGATATCTGCAAACTGACTGGTGTCTCTCAGTCCCTCTCGCTCAGGGAGATATCTGTATACTGACTGGTGTCTCTCAGTCTCTCTCTCTCAGGGTGATATCTGTCCACTGACTGGTGTCTCTCAGTCCCTCTCTCTCAGGGTCATATCTGTACATTGACTGGTGTCTCTCAGTCCCTCTCTCTCAGGGTGATATCTCTGCACTGACTGGTGTCTCTCAGTCCCTCTCTCTCAGTGTGATATCTGTACACTGACTGATCTCGCTCAGTCCCTCTCTCTCAGGGTGATATCTGTACACTGACTGGTGTCTCCCAGTCCCCCTCTATCAGTGTGATATCTGTACACTGACTGGTGTCTCTCAGTCCCGCTCTATCAGTGTGATATCAGTGCACTGACTGGTGTCTCCCAGTCCCTCTCCATCAGTGTGATATCAGTGCACTGACTGGTGTCTCCCAGTCCCTCTCTCTCAGGGTGATATCTGTACACTGACTGGTGTCTCTCACTCCCTCTCTCTCAGGGTGATATCTGTACAATGACTGGTGTCTCTCAGTCCCTCTCTCTCAGGGTGATATCTCTGCACTGACTGGTGTCTCTCAGTCCCTCTCTCTCAGTGTGATATCTGTACACTGACTGATCTCGCTCAGTCCCTCTCTCTCAGGGTGATATCTGTACACTGACTGGTGTCTCCCAGTCCCCCTCTATCAGTGTGATATCTGTACACTGACTGGTGTCTCTCAGTCCCGCTCTATCAGTGTGATATCAGTGCACTGACTGGTGTCTCCCAGTCCCTCTCCATCAGTGTGATATCAGTGCACTGACTGGTGTCTCCCAGTCCCTCTCTCTCAGGGTGATATCTGTACACTGACTGGTGTCTCTCACTCCCTCTCTCTCAGGGTGATATCTGTACAATGACTGGTGTCTCTCAGTCCCACTCTCTCAGGGTGATATCTGTACACTTACTGGTGTCTCTCAGACCCACTCTCTCTCTCTGATATCTGTAGACTGACTGGTGTCTCTCTGTCCCCTCTCTCTCAGGGAGATATCTGTACACTGACTGGGGTCACTCAGTCCCTCTCTGCTCCTGATGATATCTGTACACTGACGGGTGTCTCTCAGTCTCTCTCTGTCTCAGGATGATATCTGTAGATTGACTGTTGTCTCTCAGTCACTCAGTCTCAGGGTGATATCTGTATACTGACTGGTGTCTCTCAGTCTCCTCTCTCTCAGGGAGATATCTGTACACTGACTGGTGTCTCTCAGTCTCCTCTCTCTCAGGGTGATATCTGTACACTGACTGGTGTCTCTCAGTCTCCTCTCTCTCAGGGAGATATCAGTACACTGACTGGTGTCTCTCAGTCCCTCTCTCTCAGGATGATATCTGTATACTGACTGGTGTCTCTCAGTCCCTCTCGCTCAGGGAGATATCTGTACACTGACTGGTGTCTCTCAGTCTCTCTCTCTCAGGGTGATATCTGTACACTGACTGGTGTCTCTCAGTCCCTCTCTCTCAGGGTGATATCTGTACACTGACTGGTGTCTGTCAGTCCCTCTCTCTCAGGGTCATATCTGTACATTGACTGGTGTCTCTCAGTCCCTCTCTCTCAGGGTGATATCTGTAAACTGACTGGTGTGTCTCAGTCCCTCTCTCTCAGGGTGATATCTGTACACTGACAGGTGTCTCTCAGTCCCACTCTCTCAGGGTTATTTCCGTGCACTGACTGGTGTCGCTCAGTCCCTCTCTCTCAGGGGGATATCTGTACAATGACTGGTGTCTCTCAGTCCCTCTCTGTCAGTGTGATATCAGTGCACTGACTGGTGTCTCTCATCCCTCTCTGTCAGGGTGATATCTGTACAATCTCTGGTGTCTCTCTGTCCCTCTCTCTCACGGTGATATCTGTACACTGTTGTCTCTCAGTCCCTCTCTCTCTGGGTGATATCTGTACACTCACTGGTGTCTCTCTGTCCCTCTCGCTCAGGGTGATATCTGTACACTGACTGGTGTCTCTCATCCCTCTCTGTCAGTGTGATATCTGTACACTGACTGGTGTCTCTCAGTCCCTCTCTCTCAGGGTGATTTCTGTACAGTGACTGGTGTCTCCGAGTCCCTCTCTATCAGGGTGATATCTGTACACTGACTGTTGTCTCTCAGTCCGTCTCTCTCAGGGTGATATCTGTACACTGACTGGTGTCTCTCAGTCCCTCTCTCTCAGGGTGATATCTGTGCACTGACTGGTGTCTCTCACTCCCTCTCTCTCAGGGTGATGTCTGCACACTGACTGGCATCTCTCACTCCCTTTCCTCAGGGTGATATCTGTACACTGACTGGTGTCTCTCAGTCCCACTCTCTCTCTCTGATATCTGCAGACTGACTGGTGTCTCTCTGTCCCCTCTCTCTCAGGGAGATATCTGTACACTGACTGGTGTCTCTCAGTCCCTCTCTCTCAGTGTGATATCTGTACACTGACTGATCTCGCTCAGTCCCTCTCTCTCAGGGTGATATCTGTACACTGACTGGTGTCTCCCAGTCCCCCTCTATCAGTGTGATATCTGTACACTGACTGGTGTCTCTCAGTCCCGCTCTATCAGTGTGATATCAGTGCACTGACTGGTGTCTCCCAGTCCCTCTCCATCAGTGTGATATCAGTGCACTGACTGGTGTCTCCCAGTCCCTCTCTCTCAGGGTGATATCTGTACACTGACTGGTGTCTCTCACTCCCTCTCTCTCAGGGTGATATCTGTACAATGACTGGTGTCTCTCAGTCCCACTCTCTCAGGGTGATATCTGTACACTTACTGGTGTCTCTCAGACCCACTCTCTCTCTCTGATATCTGTAGACTGACTGGTGTCTCTCTGTCCCCTCTCTCTCAGGGAGATATCTGTACACTGACTGGGGTCACTCAGTCCCTCTCTGCTCCTGATGATATCTGTACACTGACGGGTGTCTCTCAGTCTCTCTCTGTCTCAGGATGATATCTGTAGATTGACTGTTGTCTCTCAGTCACTCAGTCTCAGGGTGATATCTGTATACTGACTGGTGTCTCTCAGTCTCCTCTCTCTCAGGGAGATATCTGTACACTGACTGGTGTCTCTCAGTCTCCTCTCTCTCAGGGTGATATCTGTACACTGACTGGTGTCTCTCAGTCTCCTCTCTCTCAGGGAGATATCAGTACACTGACTGGTGTCTCTCAGTCCCTCTCTCTCAGGATGATATCTGTATACTGACTGGTGTCTCTCAGTCCCTCTCGCTCAGGGAGATATCTGTACACTGACTGGTGTCTCTCAGTCTCTCTCTCTCAGGGTGATATCTGTACACTGACTGGTGTCTCTCAGTCCCTCTCTCTCAGGGTGATATCTGTACACTGACTGGTGTCTGTCAGTCCCTCTCTCTCAGGGTCATATCTGTACATTGACTGGTGTCTCTCAGTCCCTCTCTCTCAGGGTGATATCTGTAAACTGACTGGTGTGTCTCAGTCCCTCTCTCTCAGGGTGATATCTGTACACTGACAGGTGTCTCTCAGTCCCACTCTCTCAGGGTTATTTCCGTGCACTGACTGGTGTCGCTCAGTCCCTCTCTCTCAGGGGGATATCTGTACAATGACTGGTGTCTCTCAGTCCCTCTCTGTCAGTGTGATATCAGTGCACTGACTGGTGTCTCTCATCCCTCTCTGTCAGGGTGATATCTGTACAATCTCTGGTGTCTCTCTGTCCCTCTCTCTCACGGTGATATCTGTACACTGTTGTCTCTCAGTCCCTCTCTCTCTGGGTGATATCTGTACACTCACTGGTGTCTCTCTGTCCCTCTCGCTCAGGGTGATATCTGTACACTGACTGGTGTCTCTCATCCCTCTCTGTCAGTGTGATATCTGTACACTGACTGGTGTCTCTCAGTCCCTCTCTCTCAGGGTGATTTCTGTACAGTGACTGGTGTCTCCGAGTCCCTCTCTATCAGGGTGATATCTGTACACTGACTGTTGTCTCTCAGTCCGTCTCTCTCAGGGTGATATCTGTACACTGACTGGTGTCTCTCAGTCCCTCTCTCTCAGGGTGATATCTGTGCACTGACTGGTGTCTCTCACTCCCTCTCTCTCAGGGTGATGTCTGCACACTGACTGGCATCTCTCACTCCCTTTCCTCAGGGTGATATCTGTACACTGACTGGTGTCTCTCAGTCCCACTCTCTCTCTCTGATATCTGCAGACTGACTGGTGTCTCTCTGTCCCCTCTCTCTCAGGGAGATATCTGTACACTGACTGGTGTCTCTCAGTCTCCACTCTCTCAGGGTGATATCTGTACACTGACTGGTGTCTCTCAGTCCCTCTCTCTCAGGGTGATATCTGTGCACTGACTGTTGTCTCTCAGTCCCTCTCTCTCAGGGTGATATCTGTACACTGACTGGTGTCTCTCAGACCCTCTCTCTCAGGGAGATATCTGTACACTGACTGGTGTCTCTCAGTCTCCTCTCTCTCAGGGAGATATCTGTATACTGACTGATGTCCCTCAGTCGCTGTCTGTCTCAGGATGATATCTGAAGATTGACTGGTGTCTCTCTGTCCCTCTCTTTCAGGGTGATATCTGGACACTGACTGGTGTCTCTCAGTCCCTCTCTCTCGGTGATATCTGTAGGCTGACTGGTGTCTCTCAGTCCCTCTCTCTCAGGGAGATATCTGTACACTGACTGGTGTCTCACAGTCTCTCTCTGTCAGGTAGATATCTGTACACTGACTGGTGTCTCTCAGTCCCTCTCTAACAGTGTGATATCAGTACACTGACTGGTGTCTCCCAGTCCCCCTCTATCAGTGTGATATCAGTGCACTGACTGGTATCTCTCACTCCCTCTCCTCAGGGTGATATCTGTGCACTGACTGGTGTCTCTCAGTCCCTCTCTCTCAGTGTGATATCAGTGCACTGACTGGTGTCTCCCAGTCCCTCTCTCTCAGGGTGATATCTGTACACTGACTGGTGTCTCTCACTCCCTCTCTCTCAGGGTGATATCTGTACAATGACTGGTGTCTCTCAGTCCCACTCTCTCAGGGTGATATCTGTACACTTACTGGTGTCTCTCAGACCCACTCTCTCTCTCTGATATCTGTAGACTGACTGGTGTCTCTCTGTCCCCTCTCTCTCAGGGAGATATCTGTACACTGACTGGGGTCACTCAGTCCCTCTCTGCTCCTGATGATATCTGTACACTGACGGGTGTCTCTCAGTCTCTCTCTGTCTCAGGATGATATCTGTAGATTGACTGTTGTCTCTCAGTCACTCAGTCTCAGGGTGATATCTGTATACTGACTGGTGTCTCTCAGTCTCCTCTCTCTCAGGGAGATATCTGTACACTGACTGGTGTCTCTCAGTCTCCTCTCTCTCAGGGTGATATCTGTACACTGACTGGTGTCTCTCAGTCTCCTCTCTCTCAGGGAGATATCAGTACACTGACTGGTGTCTCTCAGTCCCTCTCTCTCAGGATGATATCTGTATACTGACTGGTGTCTCTCAGTCCCTCTCGCTCAGGGAGATATCTGTACACTGACTGGTGTCTCTCAGTCTCTCTCTCTCAGGGTGATATCTGTACACTGACTGGTGTCTCTCAGTCCCTCTCTCTCAGGGTGATATCTGTACACTGACTGGTGTCTGTCAGTCCCTCTCTCTCAGGGTCATATCTGTACATTGACTGGTGTCTCTCAGTCCCTCTCTCTCAGGGTGATATCTGTAAACTGACTGGTGTGTCTCAGTCCCTCTCTCTCAGGGTGATATCTGTACACTGACAGGTGTCTCTCAGTCCCACTCTCTCAGGGTTATTTCCGTGCACTGACTGGTGTCGCTCAGTCCCTCTCTCTCAGGGGGATATCTGTACAATGACTGGTGTCTCTCAGTCCCTCTCTGTCAGTGTGATATCAGTGCACTGACTGGTGTCTCTCATCCCTCTCTGTCAGGGTGATATCTGTACAATCTCTGGTGTCTCTCTGTCCCTCTCTCTCACGGTGATATCTGTACACTGTTGTCTCTCAGTCCCTCTCTCTCTGGGTGATATCTGTACACTCACTGGTGTCTCTCTGTCCCTCTCGCTCAGGGTGATATCTGTACACTGACTGGTGTCTCTCATCCCTCTCTGTCAGTGTGATATCTGTACACTGACTGGTGTCTCTCAGTCCCTCTCTCTCAGGGTGATTTCTGTACAGTGACTGGTGTCTCCGAGTCCCTCTCTATCAGGGTGATATCTGTACACTGACTGTTGTCTCTCAGTCCGTCTCTCTCAGGGTGATATCTGTACACTGACTGGTGTCTCTCAGTCCCTCTCTCTCAGGGTGATATCTGTGCACTGACTGGTGTCTCTCACTCCCTCTCTCTCAGGGTGATGTCTGCACACTGACTGGCATCTCTCACTCCCTTTCCTCAGGGTGATATCTGTACACTGACTGGTGTCTCTCAGTCCCACTCTCTCTCTCTGATATCTGCAGACTGACTGGTGTCTCTCTGTCCCCTCTCTCTCAGGGAGATATCTGTACACTGACTGGTGTCTCTCAGTCTCCACTCTCTCAGGGTGATATCTGTACACTGACTGGTGTCTCTCAGTCCCTCTCTCTCAGGGTGATATCTGTGCACTGACTGTTGTCTCTCAGTCCCTCTCTCTCAGGGTGATATCTGTACACTGACTGGTGTCTCTCAGACCCTCTCTCTCAGGGAGATATCTGTACACTGACTGGTGTCTCTCAGTCTCCTCTCTCTCAGGGAGATATCTGTATACTGACTGATGTCCCTCAGTCGCTGTCTGTCTCAGGATGATATCTGAAGATTGACTGGTGTCTCTCTGTCCCTCTCTTTCAGGGTGATATCTGGACACTGACTGGTGTCTCTCAGTCCCTCTCTCTCGGTGATATCTGTAGGCTGACTGGTGTCTCTCAGTCCCTCTCTCTCAGGGAGATATCTGTACACTGACTGGTGTCTCACAGTCTCTCTCTGTCAGGTAGATATCTGTACACTGACTGGTGTCTCTCAGTCCCTCTCTAACAGTGTGATATCAGTACACTGACTGGTGTCTCCCAGTCCCCCTCTATCAGTGTGATATCAGTGCACTGACTGGTGTCTCCCAGTCCCTCTCTCTCAGGGTGATATCTGTACACTGACTGGTGTCTCTCTGTCCCTCTCGCTCAGGGTGATACCTGTACACTGACTGGTGTCTCTTATCCCTCTCTGTCAGGGTGATATCTGTACACTCACTGGTGTCTCTCTGTCCCTCTCTATCAGAGTGATATCTGTACACTGACTGGTGTCTCTCAGTCCCTCTCTCTCAGGGTGATTTCTGTACAGTGACTGGTGTCTCCGAGTCCCTCTCTATCAGGGTGATATCTGTACACTGACTGTTGTCTCTCAGTCCCTCTCCGTCATGGTGATATCTCTACACTGACAGGTGTTTCTCAGGCCCTCTCTCTCAGGATGATATCTGTACACTGACTTGACTGGTGTCTCTCAGTCTCTCAGGGTGATATCTGTACACTGACTGGTGTCTCTCTGTCTCTCAGGGTGATATCTGTACACTGACTGGTGTCTCTCAGTCCCTCTCTCTCAGGGTGATATCTGTACACTGACTGGTGTCTCTCAGTCCCTCTCTCTCAGGGTGATATTTGTGCACTGACTGGTGTCTCCCAGTCCCTCTCTCTCAGGGTGATATCTGTACACTGACTGGTGTCTCTCAGTCCCTCTCTCTCAGGGTCATATCTGTGCACTGACTGGTGTCTCTCAGTCCCTCTCTCTCAGGGTGATATCTGTACACTGACTGCTGTCTCTCAGTCCCTCTCTCTCAGGGTGATATCTGTACACTGACTGGTGTCGCTCAGTCCCTCTCTCTCAGGGTGATATCTGTACAATGACAGGTGTCTCTCAGTCCCACTGTCTCAGGGTGATATCTGTACACTGACTGGTGTCTCTCAGTCCCTCTCTTTCAGTGTGATATCAGTGCACTGACTGGTGTCAACCAGTCCCCCTCCATCAGTGTGATTTCAGTGCACTGACTGGTGTCTCCCAGTCCCTCTCTCTCAGGGTGATATCTGTACACTGACTGGTGTCTCTCAGTCCCTCTCTCTCAGGGTGATATCTGTACACTGACTGCTGTCTCTCAGTCCCTCTCTCTCAGGGTGATATCTGTACACTGACTGGTGTCTCTCAGTCCCTCTCTCTCAGGGAGATATCTGTACACTGACTGGTGTCTCACAGTCTCTCTCTGTCAGGGTGATATCTGTACACTGACTGCTGTCTCTCAGTCCCTCTCTCTCAGGGTGATATCTGTACACTGACTGGTGTCTCTCAGTCCCTCTCTAACAGTGTGATATCAGTACACTGACTGGTGTCTCCCAGTCCCCCTCTATCAGTGTGATATCAGTGCACTGACTGGTGTCTCCCAGTCCCTCTCTCTCAGGGTGATATCTGTACACTGACTGGTATCTCTCACTCCCTCTCCTCAGGGTGATATCTGTACACTGACTGTTGTCTCTGAGTCCCTCTCTCTCAGGGTGATATCTGTACACTCACTGGTGTCTCTCTGTCCCTCTCACTCAGGGTGATATCAGTACACTGACTGGTGTCTCTCATCCCTCTCTGTCAGGGTGATATCTGTACACTCACTGGTGTCTCTCTGTCCCTCTCTATCAGAGAGATATCTGTACACTGACTGGTGTCTCTCAGTCCCTCTCTCTCAGGGTGATTTCTGTACAGTGACTGGTGTCTCCGAGTCCCTCTCTATCAGGGTGATATCTGTACACTGACTGTTGTCTCTCAGTCCCTCTCCGTCATGGTGATATCTCTACACAGACAGGTGTTTCTCAGTCCCTCTCTCTCAGGATGATATCTGTACACTGACTGGTGTCTCTCAGTCTCTCTCTCTCAGGGTGATATCTGTACACTGACTGGTGTCTCTCAGTCCCTCTCTCTCAGGGTGATATCTGTGCACTGACTGGTGTCTCTCAGTCCCTCTCTCTCAGGGTGATATCTGTGCACTGACTGGTGTCTCTCAGTCCCTCTCTCTCACTGTGATATCTGTACACTGACTGGTGTCTCTCAGTCCCTCTCTCTCAGGGTGATATCTGTACACTGACTGGTGTCTCTCAGTCCCTCTCTCTCAGGGTGATATCTGTACACTGACTGGTGTCTCTCAGTCCCTCTCTCTCAGGGTGATATCTGTGCACTGACTGGTGTCTCTCAGTCCCTCTCTCTGAGGGTGATATCTGTACACTGACTGGTGTCTCTCAGTCCCTCTCTCTCAGGGTGATATCTGTACACTGACTGGTGTCTCCCAGTCCCTCTCTCTCAGGGTGATATCTGTACACTGACTGGTGTCTCTGACTCCCTCTCTCTTAGGGTGATATCTGTACACTGACTGGTATCTCTCACTCCCTCTCCTCAGGGTGATATCTGTGCACTGACTGGTGTCTCTCAGTCCCTCTCTCTCAGGGTGATATCTGTGCACTGACTGGTATCTCTCAGTCTCTCTCTCTCAGGGTGATATCTGTGCACTGACTGGTGTCTCTCAGTCCCTCTCTCTCTCAGGGTGATATCTGTACACTGACTGGTGTCTCTCAGTCCCTCTCTCTGAGGGTGATATCTGTACACTGACTGGTGTCTCTCAGTCCCTCTCTCTCAGGGTGATATCTCTGCACAGACAGGTGTTTCTCAGTCCCTCTCTCTCAGTGTGATATCTGTGCACTGACTGGTATCTCTCAGTCTCTCTCTCTCAGGGTGATATCTGTGCACTGACTGGTGTCTCTCAGTCCCTCTCTCTCTGGGTGATATCTATGCACTGACTGGTATCTCTCAGTCTCTCTCTCTCAGGGTGATATCTGTGCACTGACTGGTGTCTCTCAGTCCCTCTCTCTCTCAGGGTGATATCTGTACACTGACTGGTGTCTCTCAGTCCCTCTCTCTCAGGGTGATATCTTTGCACTGACTGGTGTCTCTCAGTCCCTCTCTCTCAGTGTGATATCAGTGCACTGACTGGTGTCTCTCAGTCCCTCTCTCTGACGGTGATATCTGTACACTGACTGGTGTCTCTCAGTCTCTCTCTCTCAGGGTGATATCTCTGCACAGACAGGTGTTTCTCAGTCCCTCTCTCTCAGGGTGATATCTGTACACTGACTGGTGTCTCTCAGTCCCACTCTCTCAGGGTGATATCTGTACACTGACAGTTGTCGCTCAGTCCCCCTCTCTCAGGGTGATATCTGTACAATGACTGGTGTCTCTCATGTCCCACTGTCTCAGGGTGATATCTGTTCACTGACTGGTGTCTCTCAGTCCCTCATTATCAGTGTGATATCAGTGCACTGACTGGTGTCTCCCAGTCCCTCTCTCTCAGGGTGATATCTGTACACTGACTATTGTCTCTCACTCCCTCTCTCTCAGGGTGATATCTGTACACTGACTGGTGTCTCTCAGTCCCTCTCTCTCAGGATGATATCTGTACACTGACTGGTGTCTCTCTGTCCCTCTCGCTCAGGGTGATATCTGTGCACTGACTGGTGTCTCTCTGTCCCTCTCGCTCAGGGTGATATCTGTGCACTGACTGGTGTCTCTCAGTCCCTCTCTCTCAGCGTGATTTCTGTACAGTGACTGGTGTCTCCAAGTCCCTCTCTATCAGGGTGATATCTGTACACTGTCTGGTGTCTCTCAGTCCCTCTCTCTCAGGATGATATCTGTACACTGACTGGTTTCTCTCAGTCCCTCTCTCTCAGGGTGATATCTGTACACTGACTGGTGTCTCTCAGTCCCTCTCTCTCAGGGTGATATCTGTACACTGTCTGGTGTCTCTCAGTCCCTCTCTCTCAGGGTGATATCTCGACACTGACTGGTGTTTCTCAGTCCCTCTCTCTCAGGATGATATCTGTACACTGACTGGTTTCTCTCAGTCCCTCTCTCTCAGGGTGATATCTGTACACTGACTGGTGTCTCTCAGACCCACTCTCTCTCTCTGATATCTGTAAACTGACTTGTGTCTCTCTGTCCCCTCTCTCTCAGGGAGATATCTGTACACTGACTGGGGTCACTCAGTCCCTCTCTGCTCCTGATGATATCTGTACACTGACGGGTGTCTCTCAGTCCCTCTCTGTCTCAGGATGATATCTGTAGATTGACTGTTGTCTCTCAGTCCCTCAGTCTCAGGGTGATATCTGTACACTGACTGGTGTCTCTCAGTCTCCTCTCTCTCAGGGTGATATCTGTATACTGACTGGTGTCTCTCAGTCTCCTCTCTCTCAGGGTGATATCTGTACACTGACTGGTGTCTCTCAGTCTCCTCTCTCTCAGGGAGATATTAGTACACTGACTGGTGTCTCTCAGTCCCTCTCTCTCAGGATGATATCTGCAAACTGACTGGTGTCTCTCAGTCCCTCTCGCTCAGGGAGATATCTGTGTACTGACTGGTGTCTCTCAGTCCCTCTCTCTCAGGGTGATATCTGTACACTGACTGGTGTCTCTCAGTCTCTCTCTCTCAGGGTGATATCTGTCCACTGACTGGTGTCTCTCAGTCCCTCTCTCTCAGGGTGATATCTGTACACTGACTGGTGTCTCTCAGTCCCTCTCTGTCAGGGTCATATCTGTACATTGACTGGTGTCTCTCAGTCCCTCTCTCTCAGGGTGATATCTCTGCACTGACTGGTGTCTCTCAGTCCCTCTCTCTCAGTGTGATATCTGTACACTGACTGATCTCGCTCAGTCCCTCTCTCTCAGGGTGATATCTGTACACTGACTGGTGTCTCCCAGTCCCCCTCTATCAGTGTGATATCTGTACACTGACTGGTGTCTCTCAGTCCCGCTCTATCAGTGTGATATCAGTGCACTGACTGGTGTCTCCCAGTCCCTCTCTCTCAGGGTGATATCTGTACACTGACTGGTGTCTCTCACTCCCTCTCTCTCAGGGTGATATCTGTACAATGACTGGTGTCTCTCAGTCCCACTCTCTCAGGGTGATATCTGTACACTTACTGGTGTCTCTCAGACCCACTCTCTCTCTCTGATATCTGTAGACTGACTGGTGTCTCTCTGTCCCCTCTCTCTCAGGGAGATATCTGTACACTGACTGGGGTCACTCAGTCCCTCTCTGCTCCTGATGATATCTGTACACTGACGGGTGTCTCTCAGTCTCTCTCTGTCTCAGGATGATATCTGTAGATTGACTGTTGTCTCTCAGTCACTCAGTCTCAGGGTGTTATCTGTATACTGACTTGTGTCTCTCAGTCTCCTCTCTCTCAGGGTGATATCTGTACACTGACTGGTGTCTCTTGGTCCCTCTCTCTCCGGGTGGTATCTGTACACTGACTGGTGTCTCTTGGTCCCTCTCTCTCCGGGTGATATCTGTACACTGACTGGTGTCTCTCAGTCCCTCTCTCTCAGGGTGATATCTGTACACTGACTGGTGTCTCTTGGTCCCTCTCTCTCCGGGTGATATCTGTACACTGACTGGTGTCTCTTGGTCCCTCTCTCTCCGGGTGATATCTGTACACTGACTGGTGTCTCTTGGTCCCTCTCTCTCAGGGTGATATCTGTACACTGACTGGTGTCGCTCAGTCCCTCTCTCTCAGGGTGTTATCTGTACAATGACTGTTGTGTCTCAGTCCCACTGTCTCAGGGTGATATCAGTACACAGACTGGTGTCTCTCAGTCCCACTCTCTCAGGGTGATATCTGAACACTGACTGGTGTTCCTCAGTCCCTCTCTATCAGGGTGATATCTGTACACTGACTGGTGTCTCTCAGTCCCTCTTTCTCATGGTGATTTCTGTACAGTGACTGGTGTCTCCGAGTCCCTCTCTATCAGGGACATATCAGTACACTGACTGGTGTGTCTCAGTCCCTCTCCCTCAGGGAGATATCTGTACACTGATTGGTGTCTCTCAGTCCCTCTCTCTCAGTGTGATATCTTTGCACTGATGGTGTGTCTCAGTCCCTCTCTTTCATGGTGATATCTGTACACTGACTGGTGTTTCTCAGTCCCTCTCTCTCAGGGACATATCAGTACACTGACTGGTGTGTCTCAGTCCCTTTCTCTCATGGTGATATCTGTACACTGACTGGTTTCTCTCAGTTCCTCTCTCGCAGGGTGATATCTGTACACTGACTGGTGTCTCTCAGTTCCTCTCTCTCAGGGTGATATCTGTACACTGACTGGTGTCTCTCAGTTCCTCTCCCTCAGGGTGATATCTGTACACTGACTGGTGTCTCACAGTCCCTCAGTCTCAGGGTGATATCTGTAAACTGACTGGTGTCTCACAGTCCCTCTCTCTCAGGGTGATATCTGTACACTGACTGGTGTCTCTCAGTCCCTCTCTCTCAGGGTGATATCTGTACACTGACTGGTGTCTCTCAGTCCCTGTCTCTCAGGGTGATATCTGTACACTGACGGGTGTCTCTCAGTCCCTGTCTCTCAGGGTGATATCTGTCCAATGACTGGTGACTCTCATTCCCTCTCTCTCAGGGTGATATCTGTACACTGACTGGTGTCTCTCAGTCCCTCTCTCTCAGGGTGATATCTGTACACTGACTGGTGTCTCTCAGTCCCTCTCTCTCAGGGTGATATCGATACACTGACTGGTGACTCTCAGTCCCTCTCTCTCAGGTTGATATCTGGACACTGACTGGTGTCTCACAGTCCCTCTCTCTCAGGGTGATATCTGTACACTGACAGGTGTCTCTCAGTCCACTCTCTCTCTGGGTGATATCTGTACACTGACTGGTGTCTCTCAGTTCCTCAGTCTCACGGTAATATCTGTGCCCTGACTGGTGTCTCTCAGTCCCTCTCCTCAGGGTGATATCTGTACACTGACTGGTGTCTCTCAGTCCACTCTCTCTCAGGGTGATATCTGTACAATGACTGGTATCTCTCAGTCCCTCAGTAATATCTGTACCTTGACTGGTGTCTCTCTCTCCATCTCTCTCAGGGTGACATCTGTACACTGACTGGTGTCTCTCAGTCCCTCAGTCTCAGGGTGATATCTGTAGACTGATTGGTGTCTCTCAGTCCCTCTCTCTCAGGGTGATATCTGTGCACTGACTGGTGTCTCTCAGTCCACTCTCTCTCAGGGTGATATGTGTACACTGACTGGTGTCTGTCAGCCCTCTCTATCAGTGTGATATCTGTACACTGACTGGTGTCTCTCAGTCCCACTCTCTCAGGGTGATATCTGTACACTGACTGGTGTCGCTCTGTCCCTCTCTCTCAGGGTGATATCTGGACACTGACTGGTGTCGCTCAGTCCCTCACTCTCAGGGTGATATCTGTACACTGACTGGTGTCTCTCAGTCCCTCAGTCTCACGGTAATATCTGTGCCCTTACTGGTGTCTCTCAGTCCCTCTCTCTCAGTGTGATATCTGGACACTGACTGGTGTCTCTCTGTCCCTCTCTCTCAGGGTGATATCTGTACACTGACTGGTGTCTCTCAGTCCCCTCTCTCTCAGGGTGATATCTGTACACTGACTGGTATCTCTCAGTCCCTCAGTAATATCTGTACCTTGACTGGTGTCTCTCTCTCCATCTCTCTCAGGGTGACATCTGTACACTGACTGGTGTCTCTCAGTCCCTCAGTCTCAGGCTGATATCTGTAGACTGATTGGTGTCTCTCAGTCCCTCTCTCTCAGGGTGATATCTGTGCACTGACTGGTGTCTCTCAGTCCACTCTCTCTCAGGGTGATATCTGTACACTGACTGCTGTCTCTCAGTCCCTCTCTCTCAGGGTGATATCTGTACACTGACTGGTCTCTCTTGGTCCCTCTCTCTCCGGGTGGTATCTGTACACTGACTGGTGTCTCTTGGTCCCTCTCTCTCCGGGTGATATCTGTACACTGACTGGTGTCTCTTGGTCCCTCTCTCTCCGGGTGGTATCTGTACACTGACTGGTGTCTCTTGGTCCCTCTCTCTCCGGGTGATATCTGTACACTGACTGGTGACTCTTGGTCCCTCTCTCTCCGGGTGATATCTGTACACTGACTGGTGTCTCTTGGTCCCTCTCTCTCAGGGTGATATCTGTACACTGACTGGTGTCTCTCAGTCCCCTCTCTCTCAGGGTGATATCTGTACACTGACTGGTGTCTCTCTGTCCCTCTCTCTCAGGGTGATATCTGTACACTGACTGGTGTCGCTCAGTCCCTCTCTCTCAGGGTGTTATCTGTACAATGACTGTTGTGTCTCAGTCCCACTGTCTCAGGGTGATATCTGTACACTGACTGGTGTCGCTCAGTCCCTCTCTCTCCGGGTGATATCTGTCCAATGACTGGTGACTCTCATTCCCTCTCTCTCAGGGTGATATCTGTACACGGACTGGTGTCTCTCAGTCCCTCTCTCTCAGGGTGATATCTGTACACGGACTGGTGTCTCTCAGTCCCCTCTCTCTCAGGGTGATATCTGTACACGGACTGGTGTCTCTCAGTCCCTCTCGATCAGTGTGATATCTGTGCACTGATTGGTGTCTCTCAGTCCCTCTCTCTCAGGGTGATATCTGCGCACTGACTGGTGTCTCACAGTCAGTCTCTCTCAGGGAGATATCAGTACAATGACTGCTGTCTCTCAGTCCCTCTCTCTCAGGGTGACATCTGTAACCTGACTGGTGTCTCTCGGTCCCTCTCTCTCAGGGTGATATCTGTACACTCAGTGGTGTGTCTCTGTCCCTCTCTATCAGTGTGATATCTCTACACTGACTGGTGACTCTCTGTCCCTCTCTCTCAGGGTAATATCTGTAAACTGACTGGTGGCTCTCAGTCCCTCTCTCTCAGGGTGATATCTGTACACTGACTGGTGTCTCTCAGTCCCACTCTCTCAGGGTGATATCTGTACACTGACTGGTGTCTCTCAGTCCCACTGTCTCAGGCTGATATCTGTACACTGACTGGTGTCGCTCAGTCCCTCTCTGTCAGGGTGATATCTGTACACTGACTGGTGTCTCTCAGTCCCTCTCTGTCAGGGTGATACCTGTACACTGACTGGTGTCTCTCAGTCCCTCTCTATCAGTGTGATATCTGTACACTGACTGGTGTCGCTCAGTCCCTCTCTCTCAGGGTGATATCTGTACACTGACTGGTGTCTGTCAGCCCTCTCTATCAGTGTGATATCTGTACACTGACTGGTGTCTCTCAGTCCCACTCTCTCAGGGTGATATCTGTACACTGACTGGTGTCGCCCTGTCCCTCTCTCTCAGGGTGATATCTGGACACTGACTGGTGTCGCTCAGTCCCTCACTCTCAGGGTGATATCTGTACACTGACTGGTGTCTCTCAGTCCCTCAGTCTCACGGTAATATCTGTGCCCTGACTGGTGTCTCTCAGTCCCTCTCTCTCAGTGTGATATCTGGACACTGACTGGTGTCTCTCAGTCCCTCTCTCTCAGGGTGATATCTGTACACTGACTGGTGTCTCTCAGTCCCCTCTCTCTCAGGGTGATATCTGTACACTGACTGGTATCTCTCAGTCCCTCAGTAATATCTGTACCTTGACTGGTGTCTCTCTCTCCATCTCTCTCAGGGTGACATCTGTACACTGACTGGTGTCTCTCAGTCCCTCAGTCTCAGGGTGATATCTGTAGACTGATTGGTGTCTCTCAGTCCCTCTCTCTCAGGGTGATATCTGTACACTGACTGGTGTCTCTTGGTCCCTCTCTCTCCGGGTGGTATCTGTACACTGACTGGTGTCTCTTGGTCCCTCTCTCTCCGGGTGATATCTGTACACTGACTGGTGTCTCTTGGTCCCTCTCTCTCCGGATGGTATCTGTACACTGACTGGTGTCTCTTGGTCCCTCTCTCTCCGGGTGATATCTGTACACTGACTGGTGTCTCTTGGTCCCTCTCTCTCAGGGAGATATCTGTACACTGACTGGTGTCTCTCAGTCCCCTCTCTCTCAGGGTGATATCTGTACACTGACTGGTGTCTCTCTGTCCCTCTCTCTCAGGGTGATATCTGTACACTGACTGGTGTCTCTCAGTCCCTCTCTCTCAGGGTGATATCTGCGCACTGACTGGTGTCTCTCAGTCACTCTCTCTCAGGGAGATATCAGTACAATGACTGCTGTCTCTCAGTCCCTCTCTCTCAGGGTGACATCTGTAACCTGACTGGTGTCTCTCGGTCCCTCTCTCTCAGGGTGATATCTGTACACTCAGTGGTGTGTCTCTGTCCCTCTCTATCAGTGTGATATCTCTACACTGACTGGTGACTCTCTGTCCCTCTCTCTCAGGGTAATATCTGTAAACTGACTGGTGGCTCTCAGTCCCTCTCTCTCAGGGTGATATCTGTACACTGACTGGTGTCTCTCAGTCCCACTCTCTCAGGGTGATATCTGTACACTGACTGGTGTCTCTCAGTCCCACTGTCGCAGGGTGATATCTGTACACTGACTGGTGTCGCTCAGTCCCTCTCTGGCAGGGTGATATCTGTACACTGACTGGTGTCTCTCAGTCCCTCTCTGTCAGGGTGATACCTGTACACTGACTGGTGTCTCTCAGTCCCTCTCTATCAGTGTGATATCTGTACACTGACTGGTGTCGCTCAGTCCCTCTCTCTCAGGGTGATATCTGTACACTGACTGGTGTCTCTTGGTCCCTCTCTCTCCGGGTGGTATCTGTATACTGACTGGTGTCTCTCAGTCCACTCTCTCTCAGGGTGATATCTGTACACTGACTGCTGTCTCTCAGTCCCTCTCTCTCAGGGTGATATCTGAACACTGACTGGTGTTTCTCAGTCCCTCTCTATCAGGGTGATATCTGTACACTGACTGGTGTCTCTCAGTCCCTCTTTCTCATGGTGATTTCTGTACAGTGACTGGTGTCTCCGAGTCCCTCTCTATCAGGGACATATCAGTACACTGACTGGTGTGTCTCAGTCCCTCTCCCTCAGGGAGATATCTGTACACTGATTGGTGTCTCTCAGTCCCTCTCTCTCAGTGTGATATCTTTGCACTGATGGTGTGTCTCAGTCCCTCTCTTTCATGGTGATATCTGTACACTGACTGGTGTTTCTCAGTCCCTCTCTCTCAGGGACATATCAGTACACTGACTGGTGTGTCTCAGTCCCTTTGTCTCATGGTGATATCTGTACACTGACTGGTTTCTCTCAGTTCCTCTCTCGCAGGGTGATATCTGTACACTGACTGGTGTCTCTCAGTTCCTCTCTCTCAGGGTGATATCTGTACACTGACTGGTGTCTCTCAGTTCCTCTCCCTCAGGGTGATATCTGTACACTGACTGGTGTCTCACAGTCCCTCAGTCTCAGGGTGATATCTGTAAACTGACTGGTGTCTCACAGTCCCTCTCTCTCAGGGTGATATCTGTACACTGACTGGTGTCTCTCAGTCCCTCTCTCTCAGGGTGATATCTGTACACTGACTGGTGTCTCTCAGTCCCTGTCTCTCAGGGTGATATCTGTACACTGACTGGTGTCTCTCAGTCCCCTCTCTCTCAGGGTGATATCTGTACACTGACTGGTGTCTCTCAGTCCCTCTCTCTCAGGGTGATATCTGTCCAATGACTGGTGACTCTCATTCCCTCTCTCTCAGGGTGATATCTGTACACTGACTGGTGTCTCTCAGTCCCTCTCTCTCAGGGTGATATCTGTACACTGACTGGTGTCTCTCAGTCCCTCTCTCTCAGGGTGATATCTGTACACTGACTGGTGTCTCTCAGTCCCTATCTCTCAGGGTGATATCGATACACTGACTGGTGACTCTCAGTCCCTCTCTCTCAGGGTGATATCTGGACACTGACTGGTGTCTCTCAGTCCCTATCTCTCAGGGTGATATCTGTACACTGACAGGTGTCTCTCAGTTCACTCTCTCTCTGGGTGATATCTGTACACTGACTGGTGTCTCTCAGTTCCTCAGTCTCACGGTAATATCTGTGCCCTGACTGGTGTCTCTCAGTCCCTCTCCTCAGGGTGATATCTGTACACTGACTGGTATCTCTCAGTCCCTCAGTAATATCTGTACCTTGACTGGTGTCTCTCTCTCCATCTCTCTCAGGGTGACATCTGTACACTGACTGGTGTCTCTCAGTCCCTCAGTCTCAGGGTGATATCTGTAGACTGATTGGTGTCTCTCAGTCCCTCTCTCTCAGGGTGATATCTGTGCACTGACTGGTGTCTCTCAGTCCACTCTCTCTCAGGGTGATATCTGTACACTGACTGGTATCTCTCAGTCCCTCAGTAATATCTGTACCTTGACTGGTGTCTCTCTCTCCATCTCTCTCAGGGTGACATCTGTCCAATGACTGGTGTCTCTCAGTCCCTCTCCATCAGGGTGATATCTGTACACTGACTGGGGTCTCTCAGTCCCTCTCTCTCAGGGTGATATCTGTACACTGACTGGTGTCTCTCAGTCCCTGTCTCTCAGGGTGATATCGATACACTGACTGGTGACTCTCAGTCCCTCTCTCTCAGGGTGATATCTGTACACTGACTGGTGTCTGTCAGCCCTCTCTATCAGTGTGATATCTGTACACTGACTGGTGTCGCTCAGTCCCTCTCTCTCAGGGTGATATCTGGACACTGACTGGTGTCGCTCAGTCCCTCTCTCTCAGGGTGATATCTGTACACTGACTGGTGTCTCTCAGTCCCTCAGTCTCACGGTAATATCTGTGCCCTGACTGGTGTCTCTCAGTCCATCTCTCTCAGTGTAATATCTGGACACTGACTGGTGTCTCTCAGTCCCTCTCTCTCAGGGTGATATCTGTACACTGACTGGTGTCTCTCAGTCCACTCTCTCTCAGGGTGATATCTGTACACTGACTGGTATCTCTCAGTCCCTCAGTAATATCTGTACCTTGACTGGTGTCTCTCTCTCCATCTCTCTCAGGGTGTCATCTGTACACTGACTGGTGTCTCTCAGTCCCTCAGTCTCAGGGTGATATCTGTAGACTGATTGGTGTCTCTCAGTCCCTCTCTCTCAGGGTGATATCTGTGCACTGACTGGTGTCTCTCAGTCCACTCTCTCTCAGGGTGATATCTGTACACTGACTGGTGTCTCTTGGTCCCTCTCTCTCCGGGTGGTATCTGCACACTGACTGGTGTCTCTCAGTCCCTCTCTCTCAGTGTGATATCTGTACACTGACTGGTGTCGCTCAGTCCCTCTCTCTCAGCGTGTTATCTGTACAATGACTTTTGTGTCTCAGTCCCACTGTCTCAGGGTGATATCAGTACACTGACTGGTGTCTCTCAGTCCCACTCCCTCAGGGTGATATCTGTACACTGACTGGTTTCTCTCAGTCCCACTCTCTCATGGTGATATCTCTACACCTACTGGTGTCTCTCAGTCCCTCTCTATCAGGGTGATATCTGTACAGTGACTGGTGTTTCTCAGTCCCTCTCTCTCAGGGACATATCAGTACACTGATTTGTGTGTCTCAGTCCCTCTCCCTCAGGGAGATATCTGTACACTGATTGGTGTCTCTCAGTCCCTCTCTCTCAGTGTGATATCTTTGCACTGATGGTGTGTCTCAGTCCCTCTCTTTCATGGTGATATCTGTACACTGACTAATGTTTCTCAGTCCCTCTCTCTCAGGGACATATCAGTACACTGACTGGTGTGTCTCAGTTCCTCTCCCTCAGGGTGATATCTGTACACTGACTGGTGTCTCACAGTCCCTCAGTCTCAGGGTGATATCTGTAAACTGACTGGTGTCTCACAGTCCCTCTCTCTCAGGGTGATATCTGTCCACTGACTGGTGTCTCTCAGTTCCTCTCTCTCAGGGTGATATCTGTACACTGACTGGTGTCTCTCAGTTCCTCTCCCTCAGGGTGATATCTGTACACTGACTGGTGTCTCACAGTCCCTCAGTCTCAGGGTGATATCTGTAAACTGACTGGTGTCTCACAGTCCCTCTCTCTCAGGGTGATATCTGTACACTGACTGGTGTCTCTCAGTCCCTCTCTCTCAGGGTGATATCTGTACACTGACTGGTGTCTCTCAGTCCCTGTCTCTCAGGGTGATATCTGTACACTGACGGGTGTCTCTCAGTCCCTGTCTCTCAGGGTGATATCTGTCCAATGACTGGTGACTCTCATTCCCTCTCTCTCAGGGTGATATCTGTAAACTGAATGGTGTCTCTCAGTCCCTCTCTCTCAGGGTGATATCTGTACACTGACTGGTGTCTCTCAGTCCCTCTCTCTCAGGGTGATATCGATACACTGACTGGTGACTCTCAGTCCCTCTCTCTCAGGGTGATATCTGGACACTGACTGGTGTCTCTCAGTCCCTCTCTCTCAGGGTGATATCTGTACACTGACAGGTGTCTCTCAGTCCACTCTCTCTCTGGGTGATATCTGTACACTGACTGGTGTCTCTCAGTTCCTCAGTCTCACGGTAATATCTGTGCCCTGACTGGTGTCTCTCAGTCCCTCTCCTCAGGGGGATATCTGTACACTGACTGGTGTCTCTCAGTCCACTCTCTCTCAGGGTGATATCTGTACAATGACTGGTATCTCTCAGTCCCTCAGTAATATCTGTACCTTGACTGGTGTCTCTCTCTCCATCTCTCTCAGGGTGTCATCTGTACACTGACTGGTGTCTCTCAGTCCCTCTCTCTCAGGGTGATATCGATACACTGACTGGTGACTCTCAGTCCCTCTCTCTCAGGGTGATATCTGGACACTGACTGGTGTCTCTCAGTCCCTCTCTCTCAGGGTGATATCTGTACACTGACAGGTGTCTCTCAGTCCACTCTCTCTCTGGGTGATATCTGTACACTGACTGGTGTCTCTCAGTTCCTCAGTCTCACGGTAATATCTGTGCCCTGACTGGTGTCTCTCAGTCCCTCTCCTCAGGGTGATATCTGTACACTGACTGGTGTCTCTCAGTCCACTCTCTCTCAGGGTGATATCTGTACAATGACTGGTATCTCTCAGTCCCTCAGTAATATCTGTACCTTGACTGGTGTCTCTCTCTCCATCTCTCTCAGGGTGTCATCTGTACACTGACTGGTGTCTCTCAGTACCTCAGTCTCAGGGTGATATCTGTAGACTGATTGGTGTCTCTCAGTCCCTCTCTCTCAGGGTGATATCTGTGCACTGACTGGTGTCTCTCAGTCCACTCTCTCTCAGGGTGATATCTGTACACTGACTGGTGTCTCTTGGTCCCTCTCTCTCCGGGTGGTATCTGCACACTGACTGGTGTCTCTCAGTCCCTCTCTCTCAGTGTGATATCTGTACACTGACTGGTGTCGCTCAGTCCCTCTCTCTCAGGGTGATATCTGTACACTGACTGGTGTCTCTCAGTTCCTCTCTCTCAGGGTGATATCTGTACACTGACTGGTGTCTCTCAGTTCCTCTCCCTCAGGGTGATATCTGTACACTGACTGGTGTCTCACAGTCCCTCAGTCTCAGGGTGATATCTGTAAACTGACTGGTGTCTCACAGTCCCTCTCTCTCAGGGTGATATCTGTACACTGACTGGTGTCTCTCAGTCCCTCTCTCTCAGGGTGATATCTGTACACTGACTGGTGTCTCTCAGTCCCTGTCTCTCAGGGTGATATCTGTACACTGACGGGTGTCTCTCAGTCCCTGTCTCTCAGGGTGATATCTGTCCAATGACTGGTGACTCTCATTCCCTCTCTCTCAGGGTGATATCTGTAAACTGAATGGTGTCTCTCAGTCCCTCTCTCTCAGGGTGATATCTGTACACTGACTGGTGTCTCTCAGTCCCTCTCTCTCAGGGTGATATCTGTACACTGACTGGTGTCTCTCATTCCCTCTCTCTCAGGGTGATATCTGGACACTGACTGGTGTCTCTCAGTCCCTCTCTCTCAGGGTGATATCTGTACACTGACAGGTGTCTCTCAGTCCACTCTCTCTCTGGGTGATATCTGTACACTGACTGGTGTCTCTCAGTTCCTCAGTCTCACGGTAATATCTGTGCCCTGACTGGTGTCTCTCAGTCCCTCTCCTCAGGGGGATATCTGTACACTGACTGGTGTCTCTCAGTCCACTCTCTCTCAGGGTGATATCTGTACAATGACTGGTATCTCTCAGTCCCTCAGTAATATCTGTACCTTGACTGGTGTCTCTCTCTCCATCTCTCTCAGGGTGTCATCTGTACACTGACTGGTGTCTCTCAGTCCCTCTCTCTCAGGGTGATATCGATACACTGACTGGTGACTCTCAGTCCCTCTCTCTCAGGGTGATATCTGGACACTGACTGGTGTCTCTCAGTCCCTCTCTCTCAGGGTGATATCTGTACACTGACAGGTGTCTCTCAGTCCACTCTCTCTCTGGGTGATATCTGTACACTGACTGGTGTCTCTCAGTTCCTCAGTCTCACGGTAATATCTGTGCCCTGACTGGTGTCTCTCAGTCCCTCTCCTCAGGGTGATATCTGTACACTGACTGGTGTCTCTCAGTCCACTCTCTCTCAGGGTGATATCTGTACAATGACTGGTATCTCTCAGTCCCTCAGTAATATCTGTACCTTGACTGGTGTCTCTCTCTCCATCTCTCTCAGGGTGTCATCTGTACACTGACTGGTGTCTCTCAGTCCCTCAGTCTCAGGGTGATATCTGTAGACTGATTGGTGTCTCTCAGTCCCTCTCTCTCAGGGTGATATCTGTGCACTGACTGGTGTCTCTCAGTCCACTCTCTCTCAGGGTGATATCTGTACACTGACTGGTGTCTCTTGGTCCCTCTCTCTCCGGGTGGTATCTGCACACTGACTGGTGTCTCTCAGTCCCTCTCTCTCAGTGTGATATCTGTACACTGACTGGTGTCGCTCAGTCCCTCTCTCTCAGCGTGTTATCTGTACAATGACTGTTGTGTCTCAGTCCCACTGTCTCAGGGTGATATCAGTACACTGACTGGTGTCTCTCAGTCCCACTCCCTCAGGGTGATATCTGTACACTGACTGGTGTCTCTCAGTCCCTCTCTATCAGGGTGATATCTGTACAGTGACTGGTGTTTCTCAGTCCCTCTCTCTCAGGGACATATCAGTACACTGATTTGTGTGTCTCAGTCCCTCTCCCTCAGGGAGATATCTGTACACTGATTGGTGTCTCTCAGTCCCTCTCTCTCAGTGTGATATCTTTGCACTGACTGGTGTGTCTCAGTCCCTCTCTCTCATGGTGATATCTGTACACTGACTGGTTTCTCAAAGTTCCTCTCTCGCAGGGTGATATCTGTACACTGACTGGTGTCTCTCAGTTCCTCTCTCTCAGGGTGATATCTGTACACTGACTGGTGTCTCACAGTCCCTCAGTCTCAGTGTGATATCTGTACACTGACTGGTGTCTCTCAGTTCCTCTCTCTCAGGGTGATATCTGTACACTGACTGGTGTCTCTCAGTCCCTCTCTCTCAGGGTGATATCTGTACACTGACTGGTGTCTCTCAGTCCCTGTCTCTCAGGGTGATATCTGTACACTGACTGGTGTCGCTCAGTCCCTCTCTCTCAGGGTGTTATCTGTACAATGACTGTTGTGTCTCAGTCCCACTGTCTCAGGGTGATATCAGTACACAGACTGGTGTCTCTCAGTCCCACTTTCTCAGGGTGATATCTGAACACTGACTGGTGTTTCTCAGTCCCTCTCTATCAGGGTGATATCTGTACACTGACTGGTGTCTCTCAGTCCCTCTTTCTCATGGTGATTTCTGTACAGTGACTGGTGTCTCCGAGTCCCTCTCTATCAGGGACATATCAGTACACTGACTGGTGTGTCTCAGTCCCTCTCCCTCAGGGAGATATCTGTACACTGATTGGTGTCTCTCAGTCCCTCTCTCTCAGTGTGATATCTTTGCACTGATGGTGTGTCTCAGTCCCTCTCTTTCATGGTGATATCTGTACACTGACTGGTGTTTCTCAGTCCCTCTCTCTCAGGGACATATCAGTACACTGACAGGTGTGTCTCAGTCCCTTTCTCTCATGGTGATATCTGTACACTGACTGGTTTCTCTCAGTTCCTCTCTCGCAGGGTGATATCTGTACACTGACTGGTGTCTCTCAGTTCCTCTCTCTCAGGGTGATATCTGTACACTGACTGGTGTCTCTCAGTTCCTCTCCCTCAGGGTGATATCTGTACACTGACTGGTGTCTCACAGTCCCTCAGTCTCAGGGTGATATCTGTAAACTGACTGGTGTCTCACAGTCCCTCTCTCTCAGGGTGATATCTGTACACTGACTGGTGTCTCTCAGTCCCTCTCTCTCAGGGTGATATCTGTACACTGACTGGTGTCTCTCAGTCCCTGTCTCTCAGGGTGATATCTGTACACTGACGGGTGTCTCTCAGTCCCTGTCTCTCAGGGTGATATCTGTCCAATGACTGGTGTCTCTCATTCCCTCTCTCTCAGGGTGATATCTGTACACTGACTGGTGTCTCTCAGTCCCTCTCTCTCAGGGTGATATCTGTACACTGACTGGTGTCTCTCAGTCCCTCTCTCTCAGGGTGATATCTGTACACTGACTGGTGTCTCTCAGTCCCTATCTCTCAGGGTGATATCGATACAATGACTGGTGACTCTCAGTCCCTCTCTCTCAGGGTGATATCTGGACACTGACTGGTGTCTCTCAGTCCCTCTCTCTCAGGGTGATATCTGTACACTGACAGGTGTCTCTCAGTCCACTCTCTCTCTGGGTGATATCTGTACACTGACTGGTGTCTCTCAGTTCCTCAGTCTCACGGTAATATCTGTGCCCTGACTGGTGTCTCTCAGTCCCTCTCCTCAGGGTGATATCTGTACACTGACTGGTGTCTCTCAGTCCACTCTCTCTCAGGGTGATATCTGTACAATGACTGGTATCTCTCAGTCCCTCAGTAATATCTGTACCTTGACTGGTGTCTCTCTCTCCATCTCTCTCAGGGTGACATCTGTACACTGACTGGTGTCTCTCAGTCCCTCAGTCTCAGGGTGATATCTGTAGACTGATTGGTGTCTCTCAGTCCCTCTCTCTCAGGGTGATATCTGTGCACTGACTGGTGTCTCTCAGTCCACTCTCTCTCAGGGTGATATCTGTGCACTGACTGGTGTCTCTCTCTCCATCTCTCTCAGGGTGACATCTGTCCAATGACTGGTGTCTCTCAGTCCCTCTCCATCAGGGTGATATCTGTACACTGACTGGGGTCTCTCAGTCCCTCTCTCTCAGGGTGATATCTGTACACTGACTGGTGTCTCTCAGTCCCTGTCTCTCAGGGTGATATCGATACACTGACTGGTGACTCTCAGTCCCTCTCTCGCAGGGTGATATCTGTACACTGACTGGTGTCTGTCAGCCCTCTCTATCAGTGTGATATCTGTACACTGACTGGTGTCGCTCAGTCCCTCTCTCTCAGGGTGATATCTGGACACTGACTGGTGTCGCTCAGTCCCTCTCTCTCAGGGTGATATCTGTACACTGACTGGTGTCTCTCAGTCCCTCAGTCTCACGGTAATATCTGTGCCCTGACTGGTGTCTCTCAGTCCCTCTCTCTCAGTGTAATATCTGGACACTGACTGGTGTCTCTCAGTCCCTCTCTCTCAGGGTGATATCTGTACACTGACTGGTGTCTCTCAGTCCACTCTCTCTCAGGGTGATATCTGTACACTGACTGGTATCTCTCAGTCCCTCAGTAATATCTGTACCTTGACTGGTGTCTCTCTCTCCATCTCTCTCAGGGTGTCATCTGTACACTGACTGGTGTCTCTCAGTCCCTCAGTCTCAGGGTGATATCTGTAGACTGATTGGTGTCTCTCAGTCCCTCTCTCTCAGGGTGATATCTGTGCACTGACTGGTGTCTCTCAGTCCACTCTCTCTCAGGGTGATATCTGTACACTGACTGGTGTCTCTTGGTCCCTCTCTCTCCGGGTGGTATCTGCACACTGACTGGTGTCTCTCAGTCCCTCTCTCTCAGTGTGATATCTGTACACTGACTGGTGTCGCTCAGTCCCTCTCTCTCAGCGTGTTATCTGTACAATGACTGTTGTGTCTCAGTCCCACTGTCTCAGGCTGATATCAGTACACTGACTGGTGTCTCTCAGTCCCACTGTCTCATGGTGATATCTCTACACTGACTGGTGTCTCTCAGTCCCTCTCTATCAGGGTGATATCTGTACAGTGACTGGTGTTTCTCAGTCCCTCTCTCTCAGGGACATATCAGTACACTGATTTGTGTGTCTCAGTCCCTCTCCCTCAGGGAGATATCTGTACACTGATTGGTGTCTCTCAGTCCCTCTCTCTCAGTGTGATATCTTTGCACTGACTGGTGTGTCTCAGTCCCTCTCTCTCATGGTGATATCTGTACACTGACTGGTTTCTCTCAGTTCCTCTCTCGCAGGGTGATATCTGTACACTGACTGGTGTCTCTCAGTTCCTCACTCTCAGGGTGATATCTGTACACTGACTGGTGTCTCACAGTCCCTCAGTCTCAGTGTGATATCTGTACACTGACTGGTGTCTCTCAGTTCCTCTCTCTCAGGGTGATATCTGTACACTGACTGGTGTCTCTCAGTCCCTCTCTCTCAGGGTGATATCTGTACACTGACTGGTGTCTCTCAGTCCCTGTCTCTCAGGGTGATATCTGTACACTGACTGGTGTCTCTCAGTCCCTGTCTCTGAGGGTGATATCTGTCCAATGACTGGTGTCTCTCAGTCCCTCTCTCTCAGGGTGATATCTGTACACTGACTGGTGTCTCTCAGTCCCTCTCTCTCAGGGTGATATCTGTACACTGACTGGTGTCTCTCAGTCCCTCTCGATCAGTGTGATATCTGTGCACTGATTGGTGTCTCTCAGTCCCTCTCTCTCAGGGTGATTTCTGTACAGAGAATGGTGTCTCCGAGTCCCACTCCCTCAGGGTGATATCTGTACACTGACGGGTGTCTCTCAGTCCCTCTCTCTGAGGGTGATATCTGTCCAATGACTGGTGACTCTCATTCCCTCTCGATCAGTGTGATATCTGTACACTGACTGGTGTCTCTCAGTCCCTCTCTCTCAGGGTGATATCTGCGCACTGACTGGTGTCTCTCAGTCAGTCTCTCTCAGGGAGATATCAGTACAATGACTGCTGTCTCTCGGTCCCTCTCTCTCAGGGTGATATCTGTACACTCAGTGGTGTGTCTCTGTCCCTCTCTATCAGTGTGATATCTCTACACTGACTGGTGACTCTCTGTCCCTCTCTCTCAGGGTAATATCTGTAAACTGACTGGTGGCTCTCAATCCCTCTCTCTCAGGGTGATATCTGTACACTGACTGGTGTCTCTCAGTCCCACTCTCTCAGGGTGATATCTGTACACTGACTGGTGTCTCTCAGTCCCACTGTCTCAGGGTGATATCTGTACACTGACTGGTGTCTCTCAGTCCCTCTCTGTCAGGGTGATACCTGTACACTGACTGGTGTCTCTCAGTCCCTCTCTATCAGTGTGATATCTGTACACTGACTGATGTCGCTCAGTCCCTCTCTCTCAGGGTGATATCTGTACACTGACTGGTGTCTGTCAGCCCTCTCTATCAGTGTGATATCTGTACACTGACTGGTGTCTCTCAGTCCCACTCTCTCAGGGTGATATCTGTACACTGACTGGTGTCGCTCAGTCCCTCTCTCTCAGGGTGATATCTGGACACTGACTGGTGTCGCTCAGTCCCTCTCTCTCAGGGTGATATCTGTACACTGACTGGTGTCTCTCAGTCCCTCAGTCTCACGGTAATATCTGTGCCCTGACTGGTGTGTCTCAGTCCCTCTCTCTCAGTGTGATATCTGGACACTGACTGGTGTCTCTCAGTCCCTCTCTCTCAGGGTGATATCTGTACACTGACTGGTGTCGCTCAGTCCCTCTCTCTCAGCGTGTTATCTGTACAATGACTGTTGTGTCTCAGTCCCACTGTCTCAGGGTGATATCAGTACACTGACTGGTGTCTCTCAGTCCCACTCCCTCAGGGTGATATCTGTACACTGACTGGTGTCTCTCAGTCCCTCTCTATCAGGGTGATATCTGTACAGTGACTGGTGTTTCTCAGTCCCTCTCTCTCAGGGACATATCAGTACACTGATTTGTGTGTCTCAGTCCCTCTCCCTCAGGGAGATATCTGTACACTGATTGGTGTCTCTCAGTCCCTCTCTCTCAGTGTGATATCTTTGCACTGACTGGTGTGTCTCAGTCCCTCTCTCTCATGGTGATATCTGTACACTGACTGGTTTCTCAAAGTTCCTCTCTCGCAGGGTGATATCTGTACACTGACTGGTGTCTCTCAGTTCCTCTCTCTCAGGGTGATATCTGTACACTGACTGGTGTCTCACAGTCCCTCAGTCTCAGTGTGATATCTGTACACTGACTGGTGTCTCTCAGTTCCTCTCTCTCAGGGTGATATCTGTACACTGACTGGTGTCTCTCAGTCCCTCTCTCTCAGGGTGATATCTGTACACTGACTGGTGTCTCTCAGTCCCTGTCTCTCAGGGTGATATCTGTACACTGACTGGTGTCGCTCAGTCCCTCTCTCTCAGGGTGTTATCTGTACAATGACTGTTGTGTCTCAGTCCCACTGTCTCAGGGTGATATCAGTACACAGACTGGTGTCTCTCAGTCCCACTCTCTCAGGGTGATATCTGAACACTGACTGGTGTTTCTCAGTCCCTCTCTATCAGGGTGATATCTGTACACTGACTGGTGTCTCTCAGTCCCTCTTTCTCATGGTGATTTCTGTACAGTGACTGGTGTCTCCGAGTCCCTCTCTATCAGGGACATATCAGTACACTGACTGGTGTGTCTCAGTCCCTCTCCCTCAGGGAGATATCTGTACACTGATTGGTGTCTCTCAGTCCCTCTCTCTCAGTGTGATATCTTTGCACTGATGGTGTGTCTCAGTCCCTCTCTTTCATGGTGATATCTGTACACTGACTGGTGTTTCTCAGTCCCTCTCTCTCAGGGACATATCAGTACACTGACAGGTGTGTCTCAGTCCCTTTCTCTCATGGTGATATCTGTACACTGACTGGTTTCTCTCAGTTCCTCTCTCGCAGGGTGATATCTGTACACTGACTGGTGTCTCTCAGTTCCTCTCTCTCAGGGTGATATCTGTACACTGACTGGTGTCTCTCAGTTCCTCTCCCTCAGGGTGATATCTGTACACTGACTGGTGTCTCACAGTCCCTCAGTCTCAGGGTGATATCTGTAAACTGACTGGTGTCTCTCAGTCCCTCTCTCTCAGGGTGATATCTGTACACTGACTGGTGTCTCTCAGTCCCTGTCTCTCAGGGTGATATCTGTACACTGACGGGTGTCTCTCAGTCCCTGTCTCTCAGGGTGATATCTGTCCAATGACTGGTGTCTCTCATTCCCTCTCTCTCAGGGTGATATCTGTACACTGACTGGTGTCTCTCAGTCCCTCTCTCTCAGGGTGATATCTGTACACTGACTGGTGTCTCTCAGTCCCTCTCTCTCAGGGTGATATCTGTACACTGACTGGTGTCTCTCAGTCCCTATCTCTCAGGGTGATATCGATACAATGACTGGTGACTCTCAGTCCCTCTCTCTCAGGGTGATATCTGGACACTGACTGGTGTCTCTCAGTCCCTCTCTCTCAGGGTGATATCTGTACACTGACTGGTGTCTCTCAGTCCCTCTCTCTCAGGGTGATATCTGTACACTGACTGGTGTCTCTCAGTCCCTATCTCTCAGGGTGATATCGATACAATGACTGGTGACTCTCAGTCCCTCTCTCTCAGGGTGATATCTGGACACTGACTGGTGTCTCTCAGTCCCTCTCTCTCAGGGTGATATCTGTACACTGACAGGTGTCTCTCAGTCCACTCTCTCTCTGGGTGATATCTGTACACTGACTGGTGTCTCTCAGTTCCTCAGTCTCACGGTAATATCTGTGCCCTGACTGGTGTCTCTCAGTCCCTCTCCTCAGGGTGATATCTGTACACTGACTGGTGTCTCTCAGTCCACTCTCTCTCAGGGTGATATCTGTACAATGACTGGTATCTCTCAGTCCCTCAGTAATATCTGTACCTTGACTGGTGTCTCTCTCTCCATCTCTCTCAGGGTGACATCTGTACACTGACTGGTGTCTCTCAGTCCCTCAGTCTCAGGGTGATATCTGTAGACTGATTGGTGTCTCTCAGTCCCTCTCTCTCAGGGTGATATCTGTGCACTGACTGGTGTCTCTCAGTCCACTCTCTCTCAGGGTGATATCTGTACACTGAATGGTATCTCTCAGTCCCTCAGTAATATCTGTACCTTGACTGGTGTCTCTCTCTCCATCTCTCTCAGGGTGACATCTGTCCAATGACTGGTGTCTCTCAGTCCCTCTCCATCAGGGTGATATCTGTACACTGACTGGGGTCTCTCAGTCCCTCTCTCTCAGGGTGATATCTGTACACTGACTGGTGTCTCTCAGTCCCTGTCTCTCAGGGTGATATCGATACACTGACTGGTGACTCTCAGTCCCTCTCTCGCAGGGTGATATCTGTACACTGACTGGTGTCTGTCAGCCCTCTCTATCAGTGTGATATCTGTACACTGACTGGTGTCGCTCAGTCCCTCTCTCTCAGGGTGATATCTGGACACTGACTGGTGTCGCTCAGTCCCTCTCTCTCAGGGTGATATCTGTACACTGACTGGTGTCTCTCAGTCCCTCAGTCTCACGGTAATATCTGTGCCCTGACTGGTGTCTCTCAGTCCCTCTCTCTCAGTGTAATATCTGGACACTGACTGGTGTCTCTCAGTCCCTCTCTCTCAGGGTGATATCTGTACACTGACTGGTGTCTCTCAGTCCACTCTCTCTCAGGGTGATATCTGTACACTGACTGGTATCTCTCAGTCCCTCAGTAATATCTGTACCTTGACTGGTGTCTCTCTCTCCATCTCTCTCAGGGTGTCATCTGTACACTGACTGGTGTCTCTCAGTCCCTCAGTCTCAGGGTGATATCTGTAGACTGATTGGTGTCTCTCAGTCCCTCTCTCTCAGGGTGATATCTGTGCACTGACTGGTGTCTCTCAGTCCACTCTCTCTCAGGGTGATATCTGTACACTGACTGGTGTCTCTTGGTCCCTCTCTCTCCGGGTGGTATCTGCACACTGACTGGTGTCTCTCAGTCCCTCTCTCTCAGTGTGATATCTGTACACTGACTGGTGTCGCTCAGTCCCTCTCTCTCAGCGTGTTATCTGTACAATGACTGTTGTGTCTCAGTCCCACTGTCTCAGGCTGATATCAGTACACTGACTGGTGTCTCTCAGTCCCACTGTCTCATGGTGATATCTCTACACTGACTGGTGTCTCTCAGTCCCTCTCTATCAGGGTGATATCTGTACAGTGACTGGTGTCTCTCAGTCCCTCTCCCTCAGGGAGATATCTGTACACTGATTGGTGTCTCTCAGTCCCTCTCTCTCAGTGTGATATCTTTGCACTGACTGGTGTGTCTCAGTCCCTCTCTCTCATGGTGATATCTGTACACTGACTGGTTTCTCTCAGTTCCTCTCTCGCAGGGTGATATCTGTACACTGACTGGTGTCTCTCAGTTCCTCACTCTCAGGGTGATATCTGTACACTGACTGGTGTCTCACAGTCCCTCAGTCTCAGTGTGATATCTGTACACTGACTGGTGTCTCTCAGTTCCTCTCTCTCAGGGTGATATCTGTACACTGACTGGTGTCTCTCAGTCCCTCTCTCTCAGGGTGATATCTGTACACTGACTGGTGTCTCTCAGTCCCTGTCTCTCAGGGTGATATCTGTACACTGACTGGTGTCTCTCAGTCCCTGTCTCTGAGGGTGATATCTGTCCAATGACTGGTGACTCTCATTCCCTCTCTCTCAGGGTGATATCTGTCCAATGACTGGTGTCTCTCAGTCCCTCTCTCTCAGGGTGATAGCTGTACACGGACTGGTGTCTCTCAGTCCCTCTCGATCAGTGTGATATCTGTGCACTGATTGGTGTCTCTCAGTCCCTCTCTCTCAGGGTGATTTCTGTACAGAGAATGGTGTCTCCGAGTCCCACTCCCTCAGGGTGATATCTGTACACTGACGGGTGTCTCTCAGTCCCTCTCTCTGAGGGTGATATCTGTCCAATGACTGGTGTCTCTCAGTCCCTCTCGATCAGTGTGATATCTGTGCACTGATTGGTGTCTCTCAGTCCCTCTCTCTCAGGGTGATTTCTGTACAGAGAATGGTGTCTCCGAGTCCCACTCCCTCAGGGTGATATCTGTACACTGACGGGTGTCTCTCAGTCCCTCTCTCTGAGGGTGATATCTGTCCAATGACTGGTGTCTCTCAGTCCCTCTCGATCAGTGTGATATCTGTACACTGACTGGTGTCTCTCAGTCCCTCTCTCTCAGGGTGATATCTGCGCACTGACTGGTGTCTCTCAGTCAGTCTCTCTCAGGGAGATATCAGTACAATGACTGCTGTCTCTCAGTCCCTCTCTCTCAGCGTGACATCTGTAACCTGACTGGTGTCTCTCGGTCCCTCTCTCTCAGGGTGATATCTGTACACTGACTGGTGTCTCTCAGTCCCTCTCTCTCAGGGTGATATCTGCGCACTGACTGGTGTCTCTCAGTCAGTCTCTCTCAGGGAGATATCAGTACAATGACTGCTGTCTCTCAGTCCCTCTCTCTCAGCGTGACATCTGTAACCTGACTGGTGTCTCTCGGTCCCTCTCTCTCAGGGTGATATCTGTACACTCAGTGGTGTGTCTCTGTCCCTCTCTATCAGTGTGATATCTCTACACTGACTGGTGACTCTCTGTCCCTCTCTCTCAGGGTAATATCTGTAAACTGACTGGTGGCTCTCAATCCCTCTCTCTCAGGGTGATATCTGTACACTGACTGGTGTCTCTCAGTCCCACTCTCTCAGGGTGATATCTGTACACTGACTGGTGTCTCTCAGTCCCACTGTCTCAGGGTGATATCTGTACACTGACTGGTGTCTCTCAGTCCCTCTCTGTCAGGGTGATACCTGTACACTGACTGGTGTCTCTCAGTCCCTCTCTATCAGTGTGATATCTGTACACTGACTGGTGTCGCTCAGTCCCTCTCTCTCAGGGTGATATCTGTACACTGACTGGTGTCTGTCAGCCCTCTCTATCAGTGTGATATCTGTACACTGACTGGTGTCTCTCAGTCCCACTCTCTCAGGGTGATATCTGTACACTGACTGGTGTCGCTCAGTCCCTCTCTCTCAGGGTGATATCTGGACACTGACTGGTGTCGCTCAGTCCCTCTCTCTCAGGGTGATATCTGTACACTGACTGGTGTCTCTCAGTCCCTCAGTCTCACGGTAATATCTGTGCCCTGACTGGTGTGTCTCAGTCCCTCTCTCTCAGTGTGATATCTGGACACTGACTGGTGTCTCTCAGTCCCTCTCTCTCAGGGTGATATCTGTACACTGACTGTTGTGTCTCAGTCCCACTGTCTCAGGGTGATATCAGTTCACAGTCTGGTGTCTCTCAGTCCCACTCTCTCAGGGTGATATCTGAACACTGACTGGTGTTTCTCAGTCCCTCTCTATCAGGGTGATATCTGTACACTGACTGGTGTCTCTCAGTCCCTCTTTCTCATGGTGATTTCTGTACAGTGACTGGTGTTTCTCAGTCCCTCTCTATCAGGGACATATCAGTACACTGACTGGTGTGTCTCAGTCCCTCTCCCTCAGGGAGATATCTGTACACTGATTGGTGTCTCTCAGTCCCTCTCTCTCAGTGTGATATCTTTGCACTGATGGTGTGTCTCAGTCCCTCTCTCTCATGGTGATATCTGTACACTGACTGGTGTTTCTCAGTCCCTCTCTCTCAGGGACATATCAGTACACTGACTGGTGTGTCTCAGTCCCTTTCTCTCATGGTGATATCTGTTCACTGACTGGTTTCTCTCAGTTCCTCTCTCGCAGGGTGATATCTGTACACTGACTGGTGTCTCTCAGTTCCTCTCTCTCAGGGTGATATCTGTACACTGACTGGTGTCTCTCAGTTCCTCTCCCTCAGGGTGATATCTGTACACTGACTGGTGTCTCACAGTCGCTCAGTCTCAGGGTGATATCTGTAAACTGACTGGTGTCTCACAGTCCCTCTCTCTCAGGGTGATATCTGTACACTGACTGGTGTCTCTCAGTCCCTGTCGCTCAGGGTGATATCTGTACACTGACGGGTGTCTCTCAGTCCCTGTCTCTCAGGGTGATATCTGTCCAATGACTGGTGACTCTCATTCCCTCTCTCTCAGGGTGATCTCTGTACACTGACTGGTGTCTCTCAGTCCCTCTCTCTCAGGGTGATATCTGTACACTGACTGGTGTCTCTCAGTCCCTCTCTCTCAGGGTGATATCTGGACACTGAGTGGTGTCTCTCAGTCCCTATCTCTCAGGGTGATATCGATACACTGACTGGTGACTCTCAGTCCCTCTCTCTCAGGGTGATATCTGGACACTGACTGGAGTCTCTCAGTCCCTCTCTCTCAGGGTGATATCTGTACACTGACTGGTGTCTCTCAGTTCCTCAGTCTCACGGTAATATCTGTGCCCTGACTGGTGTCTCGCAGTCCCTCTCTCTCAGTGTGATATCTGGACACTGACTGGTGTCTCTCAGTCCCTCTCCTCAGGGTGATATCTGTACACTGACTGGTGTCTCAGTCCACTCTCTCTCAGGGTGATATCTGTACAATGACTGGTATCTCTCAGTCCCTCAGTAATATCTGTACCTTGACTGGTGTCTCTCTCCATCTCTCTCTGGGTGATATCTGTACACTGACTGGGGTCTCTCAGTCCCACTCCATCAGGGTGATATCAGTACACTGACTGGTGTCTCTCAGTCCCTCTCTCTCAGGGTGATATCTGTACACTGACTGGTGTCTCTCAGTCCCTCTCTCTCAGGGTGATATCTGGACACTGAAATGTGTCTCTCAGTCCCTGTCTCTCAGGGTGATATCGATACACTGACTGGTGACTCTCAGTCCCTCTCTCTCAGGGTGATATCTGTACACTGACTGGTGTCTGTCAGCCATCTCTATCAGTGTGATATCTGTACACTGACTGGTGTCGCTCAGTCCCTCTCTCTCAGGGTGATATCTGGACACTGACTGGTGTCGCTCAGTCCCTCTCTCTCAGGGTGATATCTGTACACTGACTGGTGTCTCTCAGTCCCTCAGTCTCACGGTAATATCTGTGCCCTGACTGGTGTCTCTCAGTCCACTCTCTCTCAGGGTGATATCTGTACACTGACTGGTATCTCGCAGTCCCTCAGTAATATCTGTACCTTGACTGGTGTCTCTCTCTCCATCTCTCAGGGTGTCATCTGTACACTGACTGGTGTCTCTCAGTCCCTCAGTCTCAGGGTGATATCTGTGCACTGACTGGTGTCTCTCAGTCCACTCTCTCTCAGGGTGATATCTGTACACTGACTGGTGTCTCTTGGTCCCTCTCTCTCCGGGTGGTATCTGTACACTGACTGGTGTCTCTCAGTCCCTCACTCTCAGTGTGATATCTGTACACTGACTGGTGTCGCTCAGTCCCTCTCTCTCAGGGTGTTATCTGTACAATGACTGGTGTCTCTCAGTCCCACTGTCTCAGGGTGATATCAGTACACTGACTGCTGTCTCTCAGTCCCACTCTCTCAGGGTGATATCTGTACACTGACTGGTGTCTCTCAGTCCCACTCTCTCATGGTGATATCTCTACACTGACTGGTGTCTCTCAGTCCCTCTCTATCAGGGTGATATCTGTACACTGACTGGTGTTTCTCAGTCCCTCTCTCTCAGGGACATATCAGTACACTGATTGGTGTGTCTCAGTCCCTCTCCCTCAGGGAGATATCTGTACACTGATTGGTGTCTCTTAGTCCCTCTCTCTCAGTGTGATATCTTTGCACTGACTGGTGTGTCTCAGTCCCTCTCTCTCATGGTGATATCTGTACACTGACTGGTTTCTCTCAGTTCCTCTTTCGCAGGGTGATATCTGTACACTGACTGGTGTCTCTCAGTCCCTCTCTCTCAGGGTGATATCTGTACACTGACTGGTGTCTCACAGTCCCTCTCTCTCAGGGTGATATCTGTACACTGACTGGTGTCTCTCAGTCCCTGTCTCTCAGGGTGATATCTGTACACTGACGGGTGTCTCTCGGTCCCTCTCTCTCAGGGTGATATCTGTACACTCAGTGGTGTGTCTCTGTCCCTCTCTATCAGTGTGATATCTCTACACTGACTGGTGACTCTCTGTCCCTCTCTCTCAGGGTAATATCTGTAAACTGACTGGTGGCTCTCAATCCCTCTCTCTCAGGGTGATATCTGTACACTGACTGGTGTCTCTCAGTCCCACTCTCTCAGGGTGATATCTGTACACTGACTGGTGTCTCTCAGTCCCACTGTCTCAGGGTGATATCTGTACACTGACTGGTGTCTCTCAGTCCCTCTCTGTCAGGGTGATACCTGTACACTGACTGGTGTCTCTCAGTCCCTCTCTATCAGTGTGATATCTGTACACTGACTGGTGTCGCTCAGTCCCTCTCTCTCAGGGTGATATCTGTACACTGACTGGTGTCTGTCAGCCCTCTCTATCAGTGTGATATCTGTACACTGACTGGTGTCTCTCAGTCCCACTCTCTCAGGGTGATATCTGTACACTGACTGGTGTCGCTCAGTCCCTCTCTCTCAGGGTGATATCTGGACACTGACTGGTGTCGCTCAGTCCCTCTCTCTCAGGGTGATATCTGTACACTGACTGGTGTCTCTCAGTCCCTCAGTCTCACGGTAATATCTGTGCCCTGACTGGTGTGTCTCAGTCCCTCTCTCTCAGTGTGATATCTGGACACTGACTGGTGTCTCTCAGTCCCTCTCTCTCAGGGTGATATCTGTACACTGACTGTTGTGTCTCAGTCCCACTGTCTCAGGGTGATATCAGTTCACAGTCTGGTGTCTCTCAGTCCCACTCTCTCAGGGTGATATCTGAACACTGACTGGTGTTTCTCAGTCCCTCTCTATCAGGGTGATATCTGTACACTGACTGGTGTCTCTCAGTCCCTCTTTCTCATGGTGATTTCTGTACAGTGACTGGTGTTTCTCAGTCCCTCTCTATCAGGGACATATCAGTACACTGACTGGTGTGTCTCAGTCCCTCTCCCTCAGGGAGATATCTGTACACTGATTGGTGTCTCTCAGTCCCTCTCTCTCAGTGTGATATCTTTGCACTGATGGTGTGTCTCAGTCCCTCTCTCTCATGGTGATATCTGTACACTGACTGGTGTTTCTCAGTCCCTCTCTCTCAGGGACATATCAGTACACTGACTGGTGTGTCTCAGTCCCTTTCTCTCATGGTGATATCTGTACACTGACTGGTTTCTCTCAGTTCCTCTCTCGCAGGGTGATATCTGTACACTGACTGGTGTCTCTCAGTTCCTCTCTCTCAGGGTGATATCTGTACACTGACTGGTGTCTCTCAGTTCCTCTCCCTCAGGGTGATATCTGTACACTGACTGGTGTCTCACAGTCGCTCAGTCTCAGGGTGATATCTGTAAACTGACTGGTGTCTCACAGTCCCTCTCTCTCAGGGTGATATCTGTACACTGACTGGTGTCTCTCAGTCCCTGTCGCTCAGGGTGATATCTGTACACTGACGGGTGTCTCTCAGTCCCTGTCTCTCAGGGTGATATCTGTCCAATGACTGGTGACTCTCATTCCCTCTCTCTCAGGGTGATCTCTGTACACTGACTGGTGTCTCTCAGTCCCTCTCTCTCAGGGTGATATCTGTACACTGACTGGTGTCTCTCAGTCCCTCTCTCTCAGGGTGATATCTGGACACTGAGTGGTGTCTCTCAGTCCCTATCTCTCAGGGTGATATCGATACACTGACTGGTGACTCTCAGTCCCTCTCTCTCAGGGTGATATCTGGACACTGACTGGAGTCTCTCAGTCCCTCTCTCTCAGGGTGATATCTGTACACTGACTGGTGTCTCTCAGTTCCTCAGTCTCACGGTAATATCTGTGCCCTGACTGGTGTCTCGCAGTCCCTCTCTCTCAGTGTGATATCTGGACACTGACTGGTGTCTCTCAGTCCCTCTCCTCAGGGTGATATCTGTACACTGACTGGTGTCTCTCAGTCCACTCTCTCTCAGGGTGATATCTGTACAATGACTGGTATCTCTCAGTCCCTCAGTAATATCTGTACCTTGACTGGTGTCTCTCTCCATCTCTCTCTGGGTGATATCTGTACACTGACTGGGGTCTCTCAGTCCCACTCCATCAGGGTGATATCAGTACACTGACTGGTGTCTCTCAGTCCCTCTCTCTCAGGGTGATATCTGTACACTGACTGGTGTCTCTCAGTCCCTCTCTCTCAGGGTGATATCTGGACACTGAAATGTGTCTCTCAGTCCCTGTCTCTCAGGGTGATATCGATACACTGACTGGTGACTCTCAGTCCCTCTCTCTCAGGGTGATATCTGTACACTGACTGGTGTCTGTCAGCCCTCTCTATCAGTGTGATATCTGTACACTGACTGGTGTCGCTCAGTCCCTCTCTCTCAGGGTGATATCTGGACACTGACTGGTGTCGCTCAGTCCCTCTCTCTCAGGGTGATATCTGTACACTGACTGGTGTCTCTCAGTCCCTCAGTCTCACGGTAATATCTGTGCCCTGACTGGTGTCTCTCAGTCCACTCTCTCTCAGGGTGATATCTGTACACTGACTGGTATCTCGCAGTCCCTCAGTAATATCTGTACCTTGACTGGTGTCTCTCTCTCCATCTCTCAGGGTGTCATCTGTACACTGACTGGTGTCTCTCAGTCCCTCAGTCTCAGGGTGATATCTGTGCACTGACTGGTGTCTCTCAGTCCACTCTCTCTCAGGGTGATATCTGTACACTGACTGGTGTCTCTTGGTCCCTCTCTCTCCGGGTGGTATCTGTACACTGACTGGTGTCTCTCAGTCCCTCACTCTCAGTGTGATATCTGTACACTGACTGGTGTCGCTCAGTCCCTCTCTCTCAGGGTGTTATCTGTACAATGACTGGTGTCTCTCAGTCCCACTGTCTCAGGGTGATATCAGTACACTGACTGCTGTCTCTCAGTCCCACTCTCTCAGGGTGATATCTGTACACTGACTGGTGTCTCTCAGTCCCACTCTCTCATGGTGATATCTCTACACTGACTGGTGTCTCTCAGTCCCTCTCTATCAGGGTGATATCTGTACACTGACTGGTGTTTCTCAGTCCCTCTCTCTCAGGGACATATCAGTACACTGATTGGTGTGTCTCAGTCCCTCTCCCTCAGGGAGATATCTGTACACTGATTGGTGTCTCTTAGTCCCTCTCTCTCAGTGTGATATCTTTGCACTGACTGGTGTGTCTCAGTCCCTCTCTCTCATGGTGATATCTGTACACTGACTGGTTTCTCTCAGTTCCTCTCTCGCAGGGTGATATCTGTACACTGACTGGTGTCTCTCAGTCCCTCTCTCTCAGGGTGATATCTGTACACTGACTGGTGTCTCACAGTCCCTCTCTCTCAGGGTGATATCTGTACACTGACTGGTGTCTCTCAGTCCCTGTCTCTCAGGGTGATATCTGTCCAATGACTGGTGACTCTCATTCCCTCTCTCTCAGGGTGATATCTGTACACTGACTGGTTTCGCTCAGTCCCTCTCTGTCAGGGTGATATCTGTACACTGACTGGTGTCTCTCAGTCCCTCTCTGTCAGGGTGATACCTGTACACTGACTGGTGTCTCTCAGTCCCTCTCTATCAGTGTGATATCTGTACACTGACTGGTGTCGCTCAGTCCCTCTCTCTCAGGGTGATATCTGTACACTGACTGGTGTCCCTCAGTCCCACTCTCTCAGGGTGATATCTGTACACTGACTGGTGTCGCTCAGTCCCTCTCTCTCAGGGTGATATCTGGACACTGACTGGTGTCGCTCAGTCCCTCTCTCTCAGGGTGATATCTGTACACTGACTGGTGTCTCTCAGTCCCTCAGTCTCACGGTAATATCTGTGCCCTGACTGGTGTCTCTCAGTCGCTCTCTCTCAGTGTGATATCTGGACACTGACTGGTGTCTCTCAGTCCCTCTCTCTCAGGGTGATATCTGTACACTGACTGGTGTCTCTCAGTCCCCTCTCTCTCAGGGTGATATCTGTACACTGACTGGTATCTCTCAGTCCCTCAGTAATATCTGTACCTTGACTGGTGTCTCTCTCTCCATCTCTCTCAGGGTGACATCTGTACACTGACTGGTGTCTCTCAGTCCCTCAGTCTCAGGGTGATATCTGTAGACTGATTGGTGTCTCTCAGTCCCTCTCTCTCAGGTTGATATCTGTGCACTGACTGGTGTCTCTCAGTCCACTCTCTCTCAGGGTGATATCTGTACACTGACTGCTGTCTCTCAGTCCCTCTCTCTCAGGGTGATATCTGTACACTGACTGGTGTCTCTTGGTCCCTCTCTCTCCGGGTGGTATCTGTACACTGACTGGTGTCTCTTGGTCCCTCTCTCTCCGGGTGATATCTGTACACTGACTGGTGTCTCTCAGTCCCTCTCTCTCAGTGTGATATCTGTACACTGACTGGTGTCTCTCAGTTCCTCTCTCTCAGGGTGATATCTGTACACTGACTGGTGTCTCTCAGTCCCTCTCTCTCAGGGTGATATCTGCACACTGACTGGTGTCTCTCAGTCCCTCTCTCTCAGTGTGATATCTGTACACTGACTGGTGTCTCTCAGTTCCTCTCTCTCAGGGTGATATCTGTACACTGACTGGTGTCTCTCAGTCCCTCTCTCTCAGGGTGATATCTGCACACTGACTGGTGTCTCTCAGTCCCTGTCTCTCAGGGTGATATCTGTACACTGACGGGTGTCTCTCAGTCCCTGTCTCTCAGGGTGATATCTGTACACTGACGGGTGTCTCTCAGTCCCTGTCTCTCAGGGTGGTATCTGTACACTGACTGGTGTCTCTTGGTCCCTCTCTCTCCGGGTGATATCTGTACACTGACTGGTGTCTCTCAGTCCACTCTCTCTCAGGGTGATATCTGTACACTGACTGGTGTCTCTCAGTCCACTCTCTCTCAGGGTGATATCTGTACAATGACTGGTATCTCTCAGTCCCTCAGTAATATCTGTACCTTGACTGGTGTCTCTCTCTCCATCTCTCTCAGGGTGTCATCTGTACACTGACTGGTGTCTCTCAGTCCCTCAGTCTCAGGGTGATATCTGTAGACTGATTGGTGTCTCTCAGTCCCTCTCTCTCAGGGTGATATCTGTGCACTGACTGGTGTCTCTCAGTCCACTCTCTCTCAGGGTGATATCTGTACACTGACTGTTGTCTCTTGGTCCCTCTCTCTCCGGGTGGTATCTGTACACTGACTGGTGTCGCTCAGTCCCTCTCTCTCAGGGTGTTATCTGTACAATGACGGTTGTGTCTCAGTCCCACTGTCTCAGGGTGATATCAGTACACTGACTGGTGTCTCTCAGTCCCACTCTCTCAAGGTGATATCTGTACACTGACTGGTGTCTCTCAGTCCCTCAGTCTCAGTGTGATATCTGTACACTGACTGGTGTCTCTCAGTTCCTCTCTCTCAGGGTGATATCTGTACACTGACTGGTGTCTCTCAGTCCCTCTCTCTCAGGGTGATATCTGCACACTGACTGGTGTCTCTCAGTCCCTGTCTCTCAGGGTGATATCTGTACACTGACGGGTGTCTCTCAGTCCCTGTCTCTCAGGGTGATATCTGTACACTGACGGGTGTCTCTCAGTCCCTGTCTCTCAGGGTGGTATCTGTACACTGACTGGTGTCTCTTGGTCCCTCTCTCTCCGGGTGATATCTGTACACTGACTGGTGTCTCTCAGTCCACTCTCTCTCAGGGTGATATCTGTACACTGACTGGTGTCTCTCAGTCCCTCTCTCTCAGGGTGAGATCTTTACACTGACTGGTGTCTCTCAGTCCCTATCTCTCAGGGTGATATCGATACACTGACTGGTGACTCTCAGTCCCTCTCTCTCAGGGTGATATCTGTACACTGACTGGTGTCTCTCAGTCCCTGTCTCTCAGGGTGATATCTGTACACTGACGGGTGTCTCTCAGTCCCTCTCTCTCAGGGTGATATCTGTACACTGACTGGTGTCTCTCAGTCCCTGTCTCTCAGGGTGATATCTGTCCAATGACTGGTGACTCTCATTCCCTCTCTCTCAGGGTGATATCTGTACACTGACTGGTGTCTCTCAGTCCCTCTCTCTCAGGGTGATATCTGTACACTGACTGGTGTCTCTCAGTCCCTCTCTCTCAGGGTGATATCTGTACACTGACTGGTGTCTCTCAGTCCCTCTCTCTCAGGGTGATATCTGTACACTGACTGGTGTCTCTCAGTCCCTATCTCTCAGGGTGATATCTGTACACTGACTGGTGTCTCTCAGTCCCTCTCTCTCAGGGTGATATCTTTACACTGACTGGTGTCTCTCAGTCCCTATCTCTCTGGGTGATATCGATACACTGACTGGTGACTCTCAGTCCCTCTCTCTCATGGTGATATCTGGACACTGACTGGTGTCTCTCAGTCCCTCTCACTCAGGGTGATATCTGTACACTGACTGGTGTCTCTTGGTCCCTCTCTCTCCGGGTGATATCTGTACACTGACTGGTGTCTCTCAGTCCACTCTCTCTCAGGGTGATATCTGTACAATGACTGGTATCTCTCAGTCCCTCAGTAATATCTGTACCTTGACTGGTGTCTCTCTCTCCATCTCTCTCAGGGTGTCATCTGTACACTGACTGGTGTCTCTCAGTCCCTCAGTCTCAGGGTGATATCTGTAGACTGATTGGTGTCTCTCAGTCCCTCTCTCTCAGGGTGATATCTGTGCACTGACTGGTGTCTCTCAGTCCACTCTCTCTCAGGGTGATATCTGTACACTGACTGGTGTCTCTCAGTCCCCTCTCTCTCAGGGAGATATCTGTACACTGACTGGTGTCTCTCAGTCCCTCTCTCTCAGGGTGATATCTGTACACTGACTGGTGTCTCTCAGTCCCTCTCTCTCAGTGTGATATCTGTACACTGACTGGTGTCGCTCAGTCCCTCTCTCTCAGGGTGTTATCTGTACAATGACTGTTGTGTCTCAGTCCCACTGTCTCAGGGTGATATCAGTACACTGACTGGTGTCTCTCAGTCCCACTCTCTCAAGGTGATATCTGTACACTGACAGGTGTCTCTCAGTCCCTCAGTCTCAGTGTGATATCTGTACACTGACTGGTGTCTCTCAGTTCCTCTCTCTCAGGGTGATATCTGTACACTGACTGGTGTCTCTCAGTCCCCTCTCTCTCAGGGAGATATCTGTACACTGACTGTTGTCTCTTGGTCCATCTCTCTCCGGGTGGTATCTGTACACTGACTGGTGTCTCTCAGTCCCTCTCTCTCAGTGTGATATCTGTACACTGACTGGTGTCGCTCAGTCCCTCTCTCTCAGGGTGTTATCTGTACAATGACTGTTGTGTCTCAGTCCCACTGTCTCAGGGTGATATCAGTACACTGACTGGTGTCTCTCAGTCCCACTCTCTCAAGGTGATATCTGTACACTGACAGGTGTCTCTCAGTCCCTCAGTCTCAGTGTGATATCTGTACACTGACTGGTGTCTCTCAGTTCCTCTCTCTCAGGGTGATATCTGTACACTGACTGGTGTCTCTCAGTCCCTCTCTCTCAGGGTGATATCTGCACACTGACTGGTGTCTCTCAGTCCCTGTCTCTCAGGGTGATATCTGTACACTGACTGGTGTCTCTCAGTCCCTCTCTCTCAGGGTGATATCTGTACACTGACTGGTGTCTATCAGTCCCTATCTCTCAGGGTGATATCTGTACACTGACTGGTGTCTCTCAGTCCCTCTCTCTCAGGGTGAGATCTTTACACTGACTGGTGTCTCTCAGTCCCTCTCTCTCAGGGTGATATCGATACACTGACTGGTGACTCTCAGTCCCTCTCTCTCAGGGTGATATCTGTACACTGACTGGTGTCTCTCAGTCCCTGTCTCTCAGGGTGATATCTGTACACTGACGGGTGTCTCTCAGTCCCTGTCTCTCAGGGTGATATCTGTCCAATGACTGGTGACTCTCATTCCCTCTCTCTCAGGGTGATATCTGTACACTGACTGGTGTCTCTCAGTCCCTATCTCTCAGGGTGATATCTGTACACTGACTGGTGTCTCTCAGTCCCTCTCTCTCAGGGTGATATCTTTACACTGACTGGTGTCTCTCAGTCCCTATCTCTCTGGGTGATATCGATACACTGACTGGTGACTCTCAGTCCCTCTCTCTCAGGGTGATATCTGGACACTGACTGGTGTCTCTCAGTCCCTCTCACTCAGGGTGATATCTGTGCCCTGACTGGTGTCTCTCAGTCCCTCTCTCTCAGTGTGATATCTGGACACTGACTGGTGTCTCTCAGTCCCTCTCTCTCAGGGTGATATCTGTACACTGACTGGTGTCTCTCAGTCCATTCTCTCTCAGGGTGATATCTGTACACTGACTGGTATCTCTCAGTCCCTCAGTAATATCTGTACCTTGACTGGTGTCTCTCTCTCCATCTCTCTCAGGGTGACATCTGTACACTGACTGGTGTCTCTCAGTCCCTCAGTCTCAGGGTGATATCTGTAGACTGATTGGTGTCTCTCAGTCCCTCTCTCTCAGGGTGATATCTGTACAGTGACTGGTATCTCTCAGTCCCTCAGTAATATCTGTACCGTGACTGGTGTCTCTCTCTCCATCTCTCTCAGGGTGACATCTGTCCAATGACTGGTGTCTCTCAGTCCCTCTCCATCAGGGTGATATCTGTACACTGACTGGGGTCTCTCAGTCCCTCTCTCTCAGGGTGATATCTGTACACTGACTGGTGTTTCTCAGTCCCTGTCTCTCAGGGTGATATCGATACACTGACTGGTGACTCTCAGTCCCTCTCTCTCAGGGTGATCTCTGTACACTGACTGGTGACTCTCAGTCCCTCTCTCTCAGGGTGATATCTCAACACTGACTGGTGTCTCTCAGTCCCTCTCTCTCAGGGTGATATCAGTACACGGACTGGTGTCTCTCAGTCCCTCTCGATCAGTGTGATATCTGTGCACTGATTGGTGTCTCTCAGTCCCTCTCTCTCAGGGTGATTTCTGTACAGAGAATGGTGTCTCCGAGTCCCACTCCCTCAGGGTGATATCTGCACACTGACTGGTGTCTCTCAGTCCCTCTCTATCAGTGTGATATCTGTACACTGACTGGTGTCGCTCAGTCCCTCTCTCTCAGGGTGATATCTGTACACTGACTGGTGTCTCTCAGTCCCTCTCTATCAGTGTGATATCTGTACACTGACTGGTGTCTCTCAGTCCCACTCTCTCAGGGTGATATCTGTACACTGACTGGTGTCGCTCAGTCCCTCTCTCTCAGGGTGATATCTGGACACTGACTGGTGTCGCTCAGTCCCATTCTCTCAGGGTGATATCTGTACACTGACTGGTGTCTCTCAGTCCCTCAGTCTCACGGTAATATCTGTGCCCTGACTGGTGTCTCTCAGTCCCCTCTCTCTCAGGGTGATACCTGTACACTGACTGGTGTCTCTCAGTCCCTCTCTCTCAGGGTGATATCTGTACACTGACTGGTGTCTCTCAGTCCCTCTCTCTCAGGGTGATATCTTTACACTGACTGGTGTCTCTCAGTCCCTATCTCTCTGGGTGATATCGATACACTGACTGGTGACTCTCAGTCCCTCTCTCTCAGGGTGATATCTGGACACTGACTGGTGTCTCTCAGTCCCTCTCACTCAGGGTGATATCTGTACACTGACTGGTGTCTCTTGGTCCCTCTCTCTCCGGGTGATATCTGTACACTGACTGGTGTCTCTCAGTCCACTCTCTCTCAGGGTGATATCTGTACAATGACTGGTATCTCTCAGTCCCTCAGTAATATCTGTACCTTGACTGGTGTCTCTCTCTCCATCTCTCTCAGGGTGTCATCTGTGCCCTGACTGGTGTCTCTCAGTCCCTCTCTCTCAGGGTGATATCTGTACACTGATTGGTGACTCTCAGTCCCTCTCTCTCAGGGTGATATCTGTACACTGACTGGTGTCTCTCAGTCCACTCTCTCTCAGGGTGATATCTGTACACTGACTGTTGTCTCTTGGTCCCTCTCTCTCCGGGTGGTATCTGTACACTGACTGGTGTCTCTCAGTCCCTCTCTCTCAGTGTGATATCTGTACACTGACTGGTGTCGCTCAGTCCCTCTCTCTCAGGGTGTTATCTGTACAATGACTGTTGTGTCTCAGTCCCACTGTCTCAGGGTGATATCAGTACACTGACTGGTGTCTCTCAGTCCCACTCTCTCAAGGTGATATCTGTACACTGACAGGTGTCTCTCAGTCCCTCAGTCTCAGTGTGATATCTGTACACTGACTGGTGTCTCTCAGTTCCTCTCTCTCAGGGTGATATCTGTACACTGACTGGTGTCTCTCAGTCCCTCTCTCTCAGGGTGATATCTGCACACTGACTGGTGTCTCTCAGTCCCTGTCTCTCAGGGTGATATCTGTACACTGACTGGTGTCTCTCAGTCCCACTCTCTCAGGGTGATATCTGTACACTGACTGGTGTCTCTCAGTCCCTGTCTCTCAGGGTGATATCTGTACACTGACTGGTGACTCTCATTCCCTCTCTCTCAGGGTGATATCTGTACACTGACTGGTGTCTATCAGTCCCTATCTCTCAGGGTGATATCTGTACACTGACTGGTGTCTCTCAGTCCCTCTCTCTCAGGGTGAGATCTTTACACTGACTGGTGTCTCTCAGTCCCTATCTCTCAGGGTGATATCGATACACTGACTGGTGACTCTCAGTCCCTCTCTCTCAGGGTGATATCTGTGCACTGACTGGTGTCTCTCAGTCCCTGTCTCTCAGGGTGATATCTGTACACTGACGGGTGTCTCTCAGTCCCTGTCTCTCAGGGTAATATCTGTCCAATGACTGGTGACTCTCATTCCCTCTCTCTCAGGGTGATATCTGTACACTGACTGGTGTCTCTCAGTCCCTCTCTCTCAGGGTGATATCTGTACACTGACTGGTGTCTCTCAGTCCCTATCTCTCAGGGTGATATCTGTACACTGACTGGTGTCTCTCAGTCCCTCTCTCTCAGGGTGATATCTTTACACTGACTGGTGTCTCTCAGTCCCTATCTCTCTGGGTGATATCGATACACTGACTGGTGACTCTCAGTCCCTCTCTCTCAGGGTGATATCTGGACACTGACTGGTGTCTCTCAGTCCCTCTCACTCAGGGTGATATCTGTGCCCTGACTGGTGTCTCTCAGTCCCTCTCTCTCAGTGTGATATCTGGACACTGACTGGTGTCTCTCAGTCCCTCTCTCTCAGGGTGATATCTGTACACTGACTGGTGTCTCTCAGTCCATTCTCTCTCAGGGTGATATCTGTACACTGACTGGTATCTCTCAGTCCCTCAGTAATATCTGTACCTTGACTGGTGTCTCTCTCTCCATCTCTCTCAGGGTGACATCTGTACACTGACTGGTGTCTCTCAGTCCCTCAGTCTCAGGGTGATATCTGTAGACTGATTGGTGTCTCTCAGTCCCTCTCTCTCAGGGTGATATCTGTACAGTGACTGGTATCTCTCAGTCCCTCAGTAATATCTGTACCGTGACTGGTGTCTCTCTCTCCATCTCTCTCAGGGTGACATCTGTCCAATGACTGGTGTCTCTCAGTCCCTCTCCATCAGGGTGATATCTGTACACTGACTGGGGTCTCTCAGTCCCTCTCTCTCAGGGTGATATCTGTACACTGACTGGTGTTTCTCAGTCCCTGTCTCTCAGGGTGATATCGATACACTGACTGGTGACTCTCAGTCCCTCTCTCTCAGGGTGATCTCTGTACACTGACTGGTGACTCTCAGTCCCTCTCTCTCAGGGTGATATCTCAACACTGACTGGTGTCTCTCAGTCCCTCTCTCTCAGGGTGATATCAGTACACGGACTGGTGTCTCTCAGTCCCTCTCGATCAGTGTGATATCTGTGCACTGATTGGTGTCTCTCAGTCCCTCTCTCTCAGGGTGATTTCTGTACAGAGAATGGTGTCTCCGAGTCCCACTCCCTCAGGGTGATATCTGTACACTGACTGGTGTCTCTCAGTCCCTCTCTATCAGTGTGATATCTGTACACTGACTGGTGTCTCTCAGTCCCACTCTCTCAGGGTGATATCTGTACACTGACTGGTGTCGCTCAGTCCCTCTCTCTCAGGGTGATATCTGGACACTGACTGGTGTCGCTCAGTCCCATTCTCTCAGGGTGATATCTGTACACTGACTGGTGTCTCTCAGTCCCTCAGTCTCACGGTAATATCTGTGCCCTGACTGGTGTCTCTCAGTCCCCTCTCTCTCAGGGTGATACCTGTACACTGACAGGTGTCTCTCAGTCCCTCTCTATCAGTGTGATATCTGTACACTGACTGGTGTCGCTCAGTCCCTCTCTCTCAGGGTGATATCTGTACACTGACTGGTGTCTCTCAGTCCCTCTCTATCAGTGTGATATCTGTACACTGACTGGTGTCTCTCAGTCCCACTCTCTCAGGGTGATATCTGTACACTGACTGGTGTCGCTCAGTCCCTCTCAGTGTGATATCTGGACACTGACTGGTGTCTCTCAGTCCCTCTCTCTCAGGGTGATATCTGTACACTGACTGGTGTCTCTCAGTCCACTCTCTCTCAGGGTGATATCTGTACACTGACTGGTATCTCTCAATCCCTCAGTAATATCTGTACCTTGACTGGTGTCTCTCTCTCCATCTCTCTCAGGGTGACATCTGTACACTGACTGGTGTCTCTCAGTCCCTCAGTCTCAGGGTGATATCTGTGCACTGATTGGTGTCTCTCAGTCCCTCTCTCTCAGGGTGATATCTGTGCACTGACTGGTGTCTCTCAGTCCACTCTCTCAGGGTGATATCTGTATACTGACTGGTATCTCTCAGTCCCTCAGTAATATCTGTAACTTGACTGGTGTCTCTCTCTCCATCTCTCTCAGGGTGACATCTTTCCAATGACTGGTGTCTCTCAGTCCCTCTCCATCAGGGTGATATCTGTACACTGACTGGGGTCTCTCAGTCCCTCTCTCTCAGGGTGATATCTGTACACTGACTGGTGTCTCTCAGTCCCTGTCTCTCAGGGTGATATCGATACACTGACTGGTGACTCTCAGTCCCTCTCTCTCAGGGTGATATCTGCACACTGACTGGTGTCTCTCAGTCCCTCTCGATCAGTGTGATATCTGTGCACTGATTGGTGTCTCTCAGTCCCTCTCTCTCAGGGTGATTTCTGTACAGAGAATGGTGTCTCCGAGTCCCACTCCCACAGGGTGATATCTGCACACTGACTGGTGTCTCTCATTCCCTCTGTCTAAGGGTGATATCTGCGCACTGACTGGTGTCTCTCAGTCACTCTCTCTCAGGGAGATATCAGTACACTGACTGCTGTCTCTCACTCCCTCTCTCTCAGGGTGATATCTGTAACCTGACTGGTGTCTCTCGGTCCCTCTCTCTCAGGGTGATATCTGTACACTCAGTGGTGTGTCTCTGTCCCTCTCTATCAGTGTGATGTCTCTACACTGACTGGTGACTCTCAGTCCCACTCTCTCAGGGTGATATCTGTACACTGACTGGTGTCGCTCAGTCCCCTCTCTATCAGGGAGCTATCTGTACACTGACTGGTGTCTCTCAGTCCCTCTCTATCAGTGTGATATCTGTACACTGACTGGTGTCTCTCAGTCCCACTCTCTCAGGGTGATATCTGTACACTGACTGGTGTCTCTCAGACCCCTCTCTCTCAGGGTGATATCTGTACACTGACTGGTGTCTCTCAGTCCCTCTCTATCAGTGTGATATCTGTACACTGACTGGTGTCTCTCAGTCCCTCTCTTTCAGGGTGATATCTGTACACTGACTGGTGTCTCTCAGTCCCTCTCTCTCAGGGTGATATCGATACACTGACTGGTGACTCTCAGTCCCTCTCTCTCAGGGTGATATATGTACACTGAGTTGTGTCTCTCAATCCCTCTCTCTCAGGGTGATATCTGTACACTGACTGGTGACGCTCAGTCCCTCTCTCTCAGGGTGATATCTGTACACTGACTGGTGTCTCTCAGTCCCTCTCTCTCAGGGTGATATCTGTACACTGACTGGTGTCTCTCAGTTTCCTCTCTCTCAGGGTGTTTTCTGTCCAGAGAATTCTGTCTCCGAGTCCCACTCTCTCAGGGTGATATCTGCACACTGACTGGTGTCTCCCAGTCCCTCTCTCTCAGAGTGATATATGTACACTGACTGGTGTCTCTCAGTCCCTCTCTCTCAGAGTGATATCTGTACACTGACTGGTGTCTCTCAGTCCCTCTCTCTCAGGGTGATATCTGTGCACAGACTGGTGTCTCCCAGTCCCTCTCTCTCAGAGTGATATATGTACACTGACTGGTGTCTCTCAGTCCCTCTCTCTCAGAGTGATATATGTACACTGACTGGTGTCTCTCAGTCCCTCTCTCTCAGAGTGATATATGTACACTGACTGGTGTCTCCCAGTCCCTCAGTCTCAGGGTGATATCTGTACACTGACTGGTGTCTCTCAGTCCCTCTCTCTCAGGGTGATATCTGTACACTGACTGGTGTCTCTCAGTCCCTCTCTATCAGGGTGATATCTGTACACTCAGTGGTGTGTCTCTGTCCCTCTCTATCAGTGTAATGTCTCTACACTGACTGGTGACTCTCAGTCCCACTCTCTCAGGGTGATATCTGTACACTGACTGGTGTCGCTCAGTCCCCTCTCTATCAGGGAGCTATCTGTACACTGACTGGTGTCTCTCAGTCCCTCTCTATCAGTGTGATATCTGTACACTGACTGGTGTCTCTCAGTCCCACTCTCTCAGGGTGATATCTGTACACTGACTGGTGTCTCTCAGACCCCTCTCTCTCAGGGTGATATCTGTACACTGACTGGTGTCTCTCAGTCCCTCTCTATCAGTGTGATATCTGTACACTGACTGGTGTCTCTCAGTCCCACTCTCTCAGGGTGATATCTGTACACTGACTGGTGTCTCTCAGTCCCTGTCTCTCAGGGTGATATCTGTACACTGACTGGTGTCTCTCAGTCCCTCTCTGTCAGGGTGATATCTGTACACTGACTGGTGTCTCTCAGTCCCTCTCTTTCAGGGTGATATCTGTACACTGACTGGTGTCTCTCAGTCCCTCTCTCTCAGGGTGATATCGATACACTGACTTGTGACTCTCAGTCCCTCTCTCTCAGGGTGATATATGTACACTGAGTTGTGTCTCTCAATCCCTCTCTCTCAGGGTGATATCTGTACACTGACTGGTGACGCTCAGTCCCTCTCTCTCAGGGTGATATCTGTACACTGACTGGTGTCTCTCAGTCCCTCTCTCTCAGGGTGATATCTGTACACTGACTGGTGTCTCTCAGTTTCCTCTCTCTCAGGGTGTTTTCTGTCCAGAGAATTCTGTCTCCGAGTCCCACTCTCTCAGGGTGATATCTGCACACTGACTGGTGTCTCTCAGTCACTCTCTCTCAGGGAGATATCAGTACACTGACTGCTGTCTCTCAATCCCTCTCTCTCAGGGTGATATCTGTACACTGACTGGTGTCTCTCAGTCCCTCTCTCTCAGGGTGATATCTGCACACTGACTGGTGTCTCTCAGTCACTCTCTCTCAGGGAGAGATCAGGAAACTGACTGCTGTCTCTCAGTCCCTCTCTCTCAGGGTGATATCTGTACACTGACTGGTGTCTCTTGGTCCCTCTCTCTCCGGGTGGTATCTGTACACTGACTGGTGTCTCTCAGTCCCTCTCTCTCAGGGTGATATGTGTACACTCAGTGGTGTTTCTCTGTCCCTCTCTATCAGTGTGATATCTGTACACTGACTGGTGTCTCTCAGTCCCTCGCTCTCAGGGTGTTATCTGTACAATGACTGTTGTGTCTCAGTCCCACTGTCTCAGGGTGATATCTGTACACTGACTGGTGTCTCTCAGTCCCACTCTCTCAGGGTGATATCTGTACACTGACTGGTGTCTCTCAGTCCCTCTTTATCAGGGTGATATCTGTACACTGACTGGTGTCTCTCAGTCCCTCTTTCTCATGGTGATTTCTGTACAGTGACTGGTGTCTCCGAGTCCCTCTCTATCAGGGACATATCAGTACACTGACTGGTGAGTCTCAGTCCCTCTCCCTCAGGGAGATATCTGTACACAGACTGGTGTCTCTCAGTCCCACTCTCTCAGTGTGATATCTTTGCACTGACTGGTGTGTCTCAGTCCCTCTCTCTCATGGTGATATCTGTACACTGACTGGTGTCTCTCAGTCCCTCTCTATCAGGGTGATATCTGTACACTGACTGGTGTTTCTCAGTCCCTCTCTCTCAGGGACGTATCAGTACACTGACTGGTGTGTCTCAGTCCCTCTCCCTCAGGGAGATATCTGTACACTGACTGGTGTCTCTCAGTCCCTCTCTCTCAGTGTGATATCTTTGCACTGACTGGTGTGTCTCAGTCCCTCTCTCTCATGGTGATATCTGTACACTGATTGGTGTCTCTCTGTCCCTCTCTCTCAGTGTGATATCTTTGCACTGACTCGTGTGTCTCAGTCCCTCTCCCTCATGATGATATCTGTACACTGACTGGTTTCTCTCAGTCCCTCTCTCTCATGGTGATATCTGTACACTGACTGGTTTCTCTCAGTTCCTCTCTCTCAGGGTGCTATCTGTACACTGACTGGTGTCTCTCAGTCACTGTCTCACAGGGTGATATCTGTACACTGACGGGTGTCTCTCAGTCCCTGTCTCTCAGGGTGATATCTGTACACTGACTGGTGACTCTCAGTCACTCTCTCTCAGGGTGATATCTGTCCAATGACTGGTGACTCTCATTCCCTCTCTCTCAGGGTGATATCTGTACACTGACTGGTGTCTCTCAGTCACTGTCTCACAGGGTGATATCTGTACACTGACTGGTGTCTCTCAGTCCCTATCTCTCACGGTGATATCGATACACTTACTGGTGACTCTCAGTCCCTCTCACTCAGGGTAATATCTGTGCCCTGACTGGTGTCTCTCAGTCCCTCTCTCTCAGTGAGATATCTGGACACTGACTGGTGTCTCTCAGTCCCTCTCTATCAGGGTGATATCTGTACACTGACTGGTGTTTCTCAGTCCCTCTCTCTCAGGGACATATCAGTACACTGACTGGTGTGTCTCAGTCCCTCTCCCTCAGGGAGATATCTGTACACTGATTGGTGTCTCTCAGTCCCTCTCTCTCAGTGTGATATCTTTGCACTGACTGGTGTGTCTCAGTCCCTCTCTCTCATGGTGATATCTGTACACTGACTGGTTTCTCTCAGTTCCTCTCTCGCAGGGTGATATCTGTACACTGACTGGTGTCTCTCAGTTCCTCTCTCTCAGGGTGATATCTGTACACTGACTGGTGTCTCTCAGTCCCTCTCTCTCAGGGTGATATCAGTACACTGATTGGTGTCTCTCAGTCCCTCTCTCTCAGGGTGATATCTGTACACTGACTGGTGTCTCTCAGTCCCTCTCTCTCAGGGTGATATCAGTACACTGACTGGTGTCTCTCAGTCCCTGTCTCTCAGGGTGATATCGATACACTGACTGGTGACTCTCAGTCCCTCTCTCTCTGGGTGATATCTGGACACTGACTGGTGTCTCTCAGTCCCTCTCTCTCAGGGTGATATCTGTACACTGACTGGTGTCTCTCAGTCCACTCTCTCTCAGGGTGATATCTGTACACTGACTGGTGTCTCTCAGTCCCTCAGTCTCACGGTAATATCTGTGCCCTGACTGGTGTCTCTCAGTCCCTCTCTCTCAGTGTGATATCTGGACACTGACTGGTGTCTCTCAGTCCCTCTCTATCAGGGTGATATCTGTACAGTGACTGGTGTTTCTCAGTCCCTCTCTCTCAGGGACATATCAGTACACTGACTGGTTTCTCTCAGTTCCTCTCTCGCAGGGTGATATCTGTACACTGACTGGTGTGTCTCAGTCCCTCTCTCTCATGGTGATATCTGTACACTGACTGGTTTCTCTCAGTTCCTCTCTCGCAGGGTGATATCTGTACACTGACTGGTGTCTCTCAGTTCCTCTCTCTCAGGGTGATATCTGTACACTGACTGGTGTCTCTCAGTTCGTCTCCCTCAGGGTGATATCTGTACACTGACTGGTGTCTCACAGTCCCTCAGTCTCAGGGTGATATCTGTAAACTGACTGGTGTCTCACAGCCCCTCTCTCTCAGGGTGATGTCTGTACACTGACTGGTGTCTCTCAGTCCCTCTCTCTCAGGGTGATATCTGTACACTGACTGGTGTCTCTCAGTCCCTGTCTCTCAGGGTGATATCTGTACACTGATTGGTGTCTCTCAGTCCCTCTCTCTCAGGATGATATCTGTGCACTGACTGGTGTCTCTCAGTCCCTCTCTCTCAGGGTGATATCTGTACACTGACTGGTGTCTCTCAGTCCCTCTCTCTCAGGGTGATATCTGTACACTGACTGGTGTCTCTCAGTCCCTCTCTCTCAGGGTGATATCTGGACACTGACTGGTGTCTCTCAGTCCCTCTCTCTCAGGGTGATATCTGAACACTGACTGGTGTCTCTCAGTCCACTCTCTCTCAGGGTGATATCTGTACACTGACTGGTGTCTCTCAGTCCCTCAGTCTCACGGTAATATCTGTGCCCTGACTGGTGTCTCTCAGTCCCTCTCTCTCAGTGTGATATCTGGACACTGACTGGTGTCTCTCAGTCCCTCTCTATCAGGGTGATATCTGTACACTGACTGGTGTGTCTCAGTCCCTCTCCCTCAGGGAGATATCTGTACACTGATTGGTGTCTCTCAGTCCCTCTCTCTCAGTGTGATATCTTTGCACTGAATGGTGTGTCTCAGTCCCTCTCTCTCATGGTGATATCTGTACACTGACTGGTTTCTCTCAGTTCCTCTCTCGCAGGGTGATATCTGTACACTGACTGGTGTCTCTCAGTTCCTCTCTCTCAGGGTGATATCTGTACACTGACTGGTGTCTCTCAGTTCCTCTCCCTCAGGGTGATATCTGTACACTGACTGGTGTCTCACAGTCCGTCAGTCTCAGGGTGATATCTGTGAACTGACTGGTGTCTCACAGTCCCTCTCTCTCAGGGTGATATCTGTACACTGACTGGTGTCTCTCAGTCCCTCTCTCTCAGGGAGATATCTGTACACTGACGGGTGTCTCTCAGTCCCAGTCTCTCAGGGTGATATCTGTCCAATGACTGGTGACTCTCATTCCCACTCTCTCAGGGTGATATCTGTACACTGACTGGTGTCTCTCAGTCCCTCTCTCTCAGGGTGATATCTGTACACTGACTGGTGTCTCTCAGTCCCTCTCTCTCAGGGTGATATCAGTACACTGACTGGTGTCTTTCAGTCCTTGTCTCTCAGGGTGATATCGATACACTGACTGGTGACTCTCAGTCCCTCTCTCTCAGGGTGATATCTGGACACTGACTGGTGTCTCTCAGTCCCTCTCTCTCAGGGTAATATCTGTACACTGACTGGTGTCTCTCAGTCCACTCTCTCTCAGGGTGATATCTGTACACTGACTGGTGTCTCTCAGTCCCACGGTAATATCTGTGCCCTGACTGGTGTCTCTCAGTCCCTCTCTCTCAGTGTGATATCTGGACACTGACTGGTGTCTCTCAGTCCCTCTCTCTCATGGTGATATCTGTACACTGACTGGTGACTCTAAGTCCACTCTCTCTCAGGGTGATATCTGTACACTGACTGGTATCTCTCAGTCCCTCAGTAATATCTGTACCTTGACTGGTGTCTCTCTCTCCATCTCTCTCAGGGTGACATCTGTACACTGACTGGTGTCTCTCAGTCCCTCAGTCTCAGGGTGATATCTGTAGACTGATTGGTGTCTCTCAGTCCCTCTCTCTCAGGGTGATATCTGTACACTGACTGGTGTCTCTCAGTCCACTCTCTCTCAGGGTGATATCTGTACACTGACTGGTATCTCTCAGTCCCTCAGTAATATCTGTACCTTGACTGGTGTCTCTCTCTCCATCTCTCTCAGGGTGACATCTGTCCAATGACTGGTGTCTCTCAGTCCCTCTCCATCAGGGTGATATCTGTACACTGACTGGGGTCTCTCAGTCCCTCTCTCTCAGGGTGATATCTGTACACTGACTGGTTTCTCTAAGTCCACTCTCTCTCAGGGTGATATCTGTACACTGACTGGTATCTCTCAGTCCCTCAGTAATATCTGTACCTTGACTGGTGTCTCTCTCTCCATCTCTCTCAGGGTGACATCTGTACACTGACTGGTGTCTCTCAGTCCCTCAGTCTCAGGGTGATATCTTTAGACTGATTGGTGTCTCTCAGTCCCTCTCTCTCAGGGTGATATCTGTACACTGACTGGTGTCTCTCAGTCCACTCTCTCTCAGGGTGATATCTGTACACTGACTGGTATCTCTCAGTCCCTCAGTAATATCTGTACCTTGACTGGTGTCTCTCTCTCCATCTCTCTCAGGGTGACATCTGTCCAATGACTGGTGTCTCTCAGTCCCTCTCTCTCAGGGTGATATCTGTACACTGACTGGTGTCTCTCAGTCCCTGTCTCTCAGGGTGATATCGATACACTGACTGGTGACTCTCAGTCCCTCTCTCTCAGGGTGATCTCTGTACACTGACTGGTGACTCTCAGTCCCTCTCTCTCAGGGTGATATCTCAACACTGACTGGTGTCTCTCAGTCCCTCTCTCTCAGGGTGATATCTGTACACGGACTGGTGTCTCTCAGGCCCTCTCGATCAGTGTGATATCTGTGCACTGATTGGTGCCTCTCAGTCCCTCTCTCTCAGGGTGATTTCTGTACAGAGAATGGTGTCTCCGAGTCCCACTCCCTCAGGGTGATATCTGTACACTGACTGGTGTCTCTCAGTCCCTCTCTCTCAGGGAGATATCTGCACACTGACTGGTGTCTCTCAGTCCCTCTCTCTCAGGGTGATATCTGCGCACTGACTGGTGTCTCTCAGTCACTCTCTCTCAGGGAGATATCAGTACACTGACTGCTGTCTCTCAGTCCCTCTCTCTCAGGGTGATATCTGTAACCTGAATCGTGTCTCTCGGTCCCTCTCTCTCAGGGTGATATCTGTACACTCAGTGGTGTGTCTCTGTCCCTCTCTATCAGTGTGATATCTCTGCACTGACTGGTGACTCTCTGTCCCTCTGTCTCAGTGTAATATCTGTAAACTGACTGGTGGCTCTCAGTCCCTCTCTCTCAGGGTGATATCTGTACACTGACTGGTGTCTCTCAGTCCCACTCTCTCAGGGTGATATCTGTACACTGACTGGTGTCTCTCAGTCCCACTCTCTCAGGGTGATATCTGTACACTGACTGGTGTCGCTCAGTCCCTCTCTGTCAGGGTGATATCTGTACACTGACTGGTGTCTCTCTGTCCCTCTCTGTCAGGGTGATACCTGTACACTGACTGGTGTCTCTCAGTCCCTCTCTATCAATGTGATATGTGTACACTGACTGGTGTCTCTCAGTGCCACTCTCTCTGGGTGATATCTGTACACTGACTGGTGTCGCTCAGTCCCTGTCTCTCAGGGTGATATCGATACACTGACTGGTGACTCTCAGTCCCTCTCTCTCAGAGTGATCTCTGTACACTGACTGGTGACTCTCAGTCCCTCTCTCTCAGGGTGATCTCTGTACACTGACTGGTGACTCTCAGTCCCTCTCTCTCAGGGTGATATCTCAACACTGACTGGTGTCTCTCAGTCCCTCTCTCTCAGGGTGATATCTGTACATGGACTGGTGTCTCTCAGTCCATCTCGATCAGTGTGATATCTGTGCACTGATTGGTGTCTCTCAGTCCCTCTCTCTCAGGGTGATATCTGTACATGGACTGGTGTCTCTCAGTCCATCTCGATCAGTGTGATATCTGTACACTGACTGGTGTCTCTCAGTCCCTCTTTCTCAGGGAGATATTTGCACACTGACTGGTGTCTCTCAGTCCCTCTCTCTCAGGGAGATATTTGCACACTGACTGGTGTCTCTCAGTCCCTCTCTCTCAGGGTGATATCTGCGCACTGACTGCTGTCTCTCAGTCCCTCTCTCTCAGGGTGATATCTGTAACCTGACTGGTGTCTCTCGGTCCCTCTCTATCAGTGTGATATCTGTACACTCAGTGGTGTGTCTCTGTCCCTCTCTATCAGTGTGATATCTCTACACTGACTGGTGACTCTCTGTCCCTCTCTCTCAGGCTAATATCTGTAAACTGACTTGTGTCGCTCAGTCCCTCTCTCTCAGGGTGATATCTGTACACTGACTGGTGTCTCTCAGTCCCACTGTCTCAGGGTGATATCTGTACACTGACTGGTGTCGCTCAGTCCCTCTCTGTCAGGGTGATATCTGTACACTGACTGGTGTCTCTCAGTCCCTCTCTGTCAGGGTGATACCTGTACACTGACTGGTGTCTCTCAGTCCCTCTCTGTCAGTGTGATATCTGTACACTGACTGGTGTCTCTCAGTCCCACTCTCTCAGGGTGATATCTGTACACTGACTGGTGTCTCTCAGTCCCTCTCTATCAGTGTGATATCTGTACACTGACTGGTTTCTCTCAGTCCCACTCTCTCAGGGTGATATCTGTACACTGACTGGTGTCGCTCAGTCCCTCTCTCTCAGGGTGATATCTGTACACTGACTGGTGTCTCTCAGTCCCCTCTCTGTCAGGGTGATATCTGTGCACTGACTGGTGTCTCTCCGTCCCTGTCTCTCAGGGTGATATCGATACACTGACTGGTGTCTCTCAGTCCCTCTCTCTCAGGGTGATATCTGTACACTGACTGGTGTCGCTCAGTCCCTCCCTCTCAGGGTGTTATCTGTACAATGACTGGTGTCTCTCAGTCCCTCTCTCTCAGTGTGATATCTGTACACTGACTGGTGTCGCTCAGTCCCTCCCTCTCAGGGTGTTATCTGTACAATGACTGGTGTCTCTCAGTCCCTCTCTCTCAGGGTGATATCTGTACACTGACTGGTGTCGCTCAGTCCCTCCCTCTCAGGGTGTTATCTGTACAATGACTGGTGTCTCTCAGTCCCTCTCTCTCAGGGTGATCTCTGTACACTGACTGGTTTCTCTCAGTTCCTCTCTCGCAGGGTGATATCTGTACACTGACTGGTGTCTCTCAGTTCCTCTCTCTCAGGGTGATATCTGTACACTGACTGGTGTCTCACAGTCCCTCAGTCTCAGGGTGATATCTGTAAACTGACTGGTGTCTCACAGTCCCTCTCTCTCAGGGTGATGTCTGTACACTGACTGGTGTCTCTCAGTCCCTCTCTCTCAGGGTGATATCTGTACACTGACTGGTGTCTCTCAGTCCCTGTCTCTCAGGGTGATATCTGTACACTGACTGGTGTCTCTCAGTCCCTCTCTCTCAGGGTGATATCTGTACACTGACTGGTGTCTCTCAGTCCACTCTCTCTCAGGGTGATATCTGAACACTGACTGGTGTCTCTCAGTCCCTCAGTCTCACGGTAATATCTGTGCCCTGACTGGTGTCTCTCAGTCCCTCTCTCTCAGTGTGATATCTGGACACTGACTGGTGTCTCTCAGTCCCTCTCTATCAGGGTGATATCTGTACAATGACTGGTGTTTCTCAGTCCCTCTTTCTCAGGGACATATCAGTACACTGACTGGTGTGTCTCAGTCCCTCTCCCTCAGGGAGATATCTGTACACTGATTGGCGTCTCTCAGTCCCTCTCTCTCAGTGTGATATCTTTGCACTGACTGGTGTGTCTCAGTCCCTCTCTCTCATGGTGATATCTGTACACTGACTGGTTTCTCTCAGTTCCTCTCTCGCAGGGTGATATCTGTACACTGACTGGTGTCTCTCAGTTCCTCTCTCTCAGGGTGATATCTGTACACTGACTGGTGTCTCTCAGTTCCTCTCCCTCGGGTGATATCTGGACACTGACTGGTGTCTCACAGTCCCTCAGTCTCAGGGTGATATCTGTAAACTGACTGGTGTCTCACAGTCCCTATCTCTCAGGGTGATATCTGTACACTGACTGGTGTCTCTCAGTCCCTCACTTTCAGGGTGATATCTGTACACTGACTGGTGTCTCTCAGTCCCTGTCTCTCAGGGTGATATCTGTACACTGACGGGTGTCTCTCAGTCCCAGTCTCTCAGGGTGATATCTGTCCAATGACTGGTGACTCTCATTCCCACTCTCTCAGGGTGATATCTGTGCACTGACTGGTGTCTCTCAGTCCCTCTCTCTCAGGGTGATATCTGTACACTGACTGGTGTCTCTCAGTCCCTCTCTCTCAGGGTGATATCAGTACACTGACTGGTGTCTTTCAGTCCCTGTCTCTCAGGGTGATATCGATACACTGACTGGTGACTCTCAGTCCCTCTCTCTCAGGGTGATATCTGGACACTGACTGGTGTCTCTCAGTCCCTCGCTCTCAGGGTAATATCTGTACACTGACTGGTGTCTCTCAGTCCACTCTCTCTCAGGGTGATATCTGTACACTGACTGGTGTCTCTCAGTCCCTCAGTCTCACGGTAATATCTGTGCCCTGACTGGTGTCTCTCAGTCCCTCTCTCTCAGTGTGATATCTGGACACTGACTGGTGTCTCTCAGTCCCTCTCTATCAGGGTGATATCTGTACACTGACTGGTGTCTCACAGTCCCTCTCTCTCAGGGTGATATCTGTACACTGACTGGTGTCTCTAAGTCCACTCTCTCTCAGGGTGATATCTGTACACTGACTGGTATCTCTCAGTCCCTCAGTAATATCTGTACCTTGACTGGTGTCACTCTCTCCATCTCTCTCAGGGTGACATCTGTACACTGACTGGGGTCTCTCAGTCCCTCAGTCTCAGGGTGATATCTGTAGACTGATTGGTGTCTCTCAGTCCCTCACTCTCAGGGTGATATCTGTACACTGACTGGTGTCTCTCAGTCCACTCTCTCTCAGGGTGATATCTGTACACTGACTGGTATCTCTCAGTCCCTCAGTAATATCTGTACCTTGACTGGTGTCTCTCTCTCCATCTCTCTCAGGGTGACATCTGTCCAATGACTGGTGTCTCTCAGTCCCTCTCCATCAGGGTGATATCTGTACACTGACTGGTGACTCTCAGTCCCTCTCTCTCAGGGTGATCTCTGTACACTGACTGGTGACTCTCAGTCCCTCTCTCTCAGGGTGATATCTCAACACTGACTGGTGTCTCTCAGTCCCTCTCTCTCAGGGTGATATCTGTACACGGATTGGTGTCTCTCAGGCCCTCTCGATCAGTGTGATATCTGTGCACTGATTGGTGCCTCTCAGTCCCTCTCTCTCAGGGTGATTTCTGTACAGAGAATGGTGTCTCCGAGTCCCACTCCCTCAGGGTGATATCTGTACACTGACTGGTGTCTCTCAGTCCCTCTCTCTCAGGGAGATATCTGCACACTGACTGGTGTCTCTCAGTCCCTCTCTCTCAGGCTGATATCTGTAACCTGAATGGTGACTCTCGGTCCCTCTCTCTCAGGGTGATATCTGTACACTCAGTGGTGTGTCTCTGTCCCTCTCTATCAGTGTGATATCTCTGCACTGACTGGTGACTCTCTGTCCCTCTGTCTCAGGGTAATATCTGTAAACTGACTGGTGGCTCTCAGTCCCTCTCTCTCAGGGTGATATCTGTACACTGACTGGTGTCTCTCAGTCCCACTCTCTCAGGGTGATATCTGTACACTGACTGGTGTCTCTCAGTCCCACTCTCTCAGGGTGATATCTGTACACTGACTGGTGTCGCTCAGTCCCTCTCTGTCAGGGTGATATCTGTACACTGACTGGTGTCTCTCAGTCCCTCTCTGTCAGGGTGATACCTGTACACTGACTGGTGTCTCTCAGTCCCTCTCTATCAGTGTGATATGTGTACACTGACTGGTGTCTCTCAGTGCCACTCTCTCAGGGTGATATCTGTACACTGACTGGTGTCGCTCAGTCCCTCTCTCTCAGGGTGATATCGATACACTGACTGGTGACTCTCAGTCCCTCTCTCCCAGGGTGATATCTGTACACTGACTGGTGTCTCTCAGTCCCTCTCCATCAGGGTGATATCTGTACACTGACTGGGGTCTCTCAGTCCCTCTCTCTCAGGGTGATATCTGTACACTGACTGGTGTCTCTCAGTCCCTGTCTCTCAGGGTGATATCGATACACTGACTGGTGACTCTCAGTCCCTCTCTCTCAGAGTGATCTCTGTACACTGACTGGTGACTCTCAGTCCCTCTCTCTCAGGGTGATATCTGCGCACTGACTGCTGTCTCTCAGTCCCTCTCTCTCAGGGTGATATCTGGAACCTGACTGGTGTCTCTCGGTCCCTCTCTCTCAGGGTGATATCTGTACACTCAGTGGTGTGTCTCTGTCCCTCTCTATCAGTGTGATATCTCTACACTGACTGGTGACTCTCTGTCCCTCTCTCTCAGGCTAATATCTGTAAAATGACTTGTGTCGCTCAGTCCCTCTCTCTCAGGGTGATATCTGTACACTGACTGGTGTCTCTCAGTCCCACTGTCTCAGGGTGATATCTGTACACTGACTGGTGTCGCTCAGTCCCTCTCTGTCAGGGTGATATCTGTACACTGACTGGTGTCTCTCAGTCCCTCTCTGTCAGGGTGATACCTGTACACTGACTGGTGTCTCTCAGTCCCTCTCTATCAGTGTGATATCTGTACACTGACTGGTGTCTCTCAGTCCCACTCTCTCAGGGTGATATCTGTACACTGACTGGTGTCTCTCAGTCCCTCTCTATCAGTGTGATATCTGTACACTGATTGGTTTCTCTCAGTCCCACTCTCTCAGGGTGATATCTGTACACTGACTGGTGTCGCTCAGTCCCTCTCTCTCTGAGTGATATCTGTACACTGACTGGTGTCTCTCAGTCCCTCTCTCTCAGGGTGATATCTGTGCACAGACTGGTGTCTCCCAGTCCCTCTCTCTCAGAGTGATATATGTACACTGACTGGTGTCTCTCAGTCCCTGTCTCTCAGGGTGATATCGATACACTGACTGGTGACTCTCAGTCCCTCTCTCTCAGACTGATCTCTGTACACTGACTGGTGACTCTCAGTCCCTCTCTCTCAGGGTGATCTCTGTACACTGACTGGTGACTCTCAGTCCCTCTCTCTCAGGGTGATATCTCAACACTGACTGGTGTCTCTCAGTCCCTCTCTCTCAGGCTGATATCTGTCCATGGACTGGTGTCTCTCAGTCCCTCTCGATCAGTGTGATATCTGTGCACTGATTGGTGTCTCTCAGTCCCTCTCTCTCAGGGTGATTTCTGTACAGAGAATGGTGTCTCCGAGTCCCACTCCCTCAGGGTGATATCTGTACTCTGACTGGTGTCTCTCAGTCCCTCTTTCTCAGGGAGATATTTGCACACTGACTGGTGTCTCTCAGTCCCTCTCTCTCAGGGTGATATCTGCGCACTGACTGCTGTCTCTCAGTCCCTCTCTCTCAGGGTGATATCTGGAACCTGACTGGTGTCTCTCGGTCCCTCTCTCTCAGGGTGATATCTGTACACTCAGTGGTGTGTCTCTGTCCCTCTCTATCAGTGTGATATCTCTACACTGACTGGTGACTCTCTGTCCCTCTCTCTCAGGCTAATATCTGTAAACTGACTTGTGTCGCTCAGTCCCTCTCTCTCAGGGTGATATCTGTACACTGACTGGTGTCTCTCAGTCCCACTGTCTCAGGGTGATATCTGTACACTGACTGGTGTCGCTCAGTCCCTCTCTGTCAGGGTGATATCTGTACACTGACTGGTGTCTCTCAGTCCCTCTCTGTCAGGGTGATACCTGTACACTGACTGGTGTCTCTCAGTCCCTCTCTATCAGTGTGATATCTGTACACTGACTGGTGTCTCTCAGTCCCACTCTCTCAGGGTGATATCTGTACACTGACTGGTGTCTCTCAGTCCCTCTCTATCAGTGTGATATCTGTACACTGACTGGTTTCTCTCAGTCCCACTCTCTCAGGGTGATATCTGTACACTGACTGGTGTCGCTCAGTCCCTCTCTCTCAGAGTGATAGCTGTACACTGACTGGTGTCTCTCAGTCCCTCTCTCTCAGGGTGATATCTGTGCACAGACTGGTGTCTCCCAGTCCCTCTCTCTCAGAGTGATATATGTACACTGACTGGTGTCTCTCAGTCCCTCTCTCTCAGAGTGATATCTGTACACTGACTGGTGTCTCTCAGTCCCTCTCTCTCAGAGTGATATCTGTACACTGACTGGTGTCGCTCAGTCCCTCTCTCTCAGGGTGATATCTGTGCACAGACTGGTGTCTCCCAGTCCCTCTCTCTCAGAGTGATATATGTACACTGACTGGTGTCTCTCAGTCCCTCTCTCTCAGAGTGATATCTGTACACTGACTGGTGTCTCTCAGTCCCTCTCTCTCAGGGTGATATCTGTGCACAGACTGGTGTCTCCCAGTCCCTCTCTCTCAGAGTGATATATGTACACTGACTGGTGTCTCTCAGTCCCTCTCTCTCAGAGTGATATATGTACACTGACTGGTGTCTCCCAGTCCCTCAGTCTCAGGGTGATATCTGTACACTGACTGGTGTCTCTCAGTCCCTCTCTCTCAGGGTGATATATGTACACTGACTGGTGTCTCCCAGTCCCTCAGTCTCAGGGTGATATCTGTACACTGACTGGTGTCTCTCAGTCCCTCTCTCTCAGGGTGATATCTGTACACTGATTGGTGTCTCTCAGTCCCTCTCTCTCAGAGTGATATCTGTACACTGACTGGTGTCTCTCAGTCCACTCTCTCTCAGGGCGGCACAGTGGTTAGCACCGCAGCCTCACAGCTCCAGCGACCCGGGTTCAATTCTGGGTACTGCCTGTGAGTAGTTGGCAATTTCTCCCTGAGTCTGTGTCGGTTTCCTCCGGGTGCTCCGGTTTCCTCCCACATGCCAAAAGACTTGAAGGTTCATAGGTTAATTGGCCATTATAAATTGCCCCTAGTATAGGTAGGTGGTAGGGAAATATTGGGACAGGTGGGGATGTGGTAGGAATATGGGATTAGTGTACGATTAGTATAAATGGGTGATTGATGGTCGGCACAGACTCGGTGGGACGAAGGGCCTGTTTCAGTGCTGTATCTCGAACCTAACCTAAACACTGACTGGTGTCTCTCAGTCCCTCTCTCTCAGGGTGATAACAGTACACTGACTGGTGTGTCTCAGTCCCTCTCCCTCAGGGGGATATCTGTACACTGACTGGTGTCTCTCAGTCCCTCTCTCTCAGGGTGATATCTGTACACTGACTGGTGTGTCTCAGTCCCTCTCGCTCAGGGTGATATCGGTACACTCAGTGGTGTCTCTCAGTCCCTCTCTCTCAGGGTGATATCTGTCCACAGGCTGGTGTCTCTCAGTCCCTCTCTCTCAGGGTGATATCTGTACACTCAGTGGTGTCTCTCAGTCCCTCTCTCTCAGGGTGATATCTGTACACTGACTGGTATTTCTCAGTCCCTCTCTCTCAGTGTGATATCTGTACACTGACTGGTGTCTCTCAGTCCCTCTCTTTCAGGGTGAAATCTGCACATTGACTGGTGTCTCTCTGTCCCTCAGTCTCACGGTAATATCTGTGCCCTGACTGGTGTCTCTCAGTCCCTCTCTATCAGTGTGATATCTGTACACTGACTGGTGTCTCTCAGTCCCACTCTCTCAGGGTGATATCTGTACACTGACTGGTGTCTCTCAGTCCCTCTCTATCAGTGTGATATCTGTACACTGACTGGTTTCTCTCAGTCCCACTCTCTCAGGGTGATATCTGTACACTGACTGGTGTCGCTCAGTCCCTCTCTCTCAGGGTGATATCTGTACACTGACTGGGGTCGCTCAGTCCCTCTCTCTCAGGGTGATATCTGTACACTGACTGGTGTCTCTCAGTCCCACTCTCTCAGGGTGATATCTGTACACTGACTGGTGTCGCTCAGTCCCTCTCTGTCAGGGTGATATCTGTACACTGACTGGGGTCTCTCAGTCCCTCTCTGGCAGGGTGATATCTGTACACTGACTGGTGTCTCTCAGTCCCTCTCTGTCAGGGTGATATCTGTACACTGACTGGTATCTCTCAGTCCCTCTCTATCAGGGTGATATCTGTACACTGACTGGGGTCTCTCAGTCCCTCTCTCTCAGGGTGATATCTGTACACTGACTGGTGTCTCTCAATCCCTCTCTCTCAGGGTGATATCGATACACTGACTGGTGTCTCTCAGTCCCTCTCTCTCAGGGTGATATCTGTACACTGACTGGTGACTCTCAGTCCCTCTCTCTCAGGGTGATATCTGTACACTGACTGGTGTCTCTCAGTCCCTCTCTCTCAGGGTGATATCTGTACACTGACTGGTGTCTCTCAGTTTCCTCTCTCTCTGGGTGATATCGGTACACTGACTGGTGACTCTCAGTCCCTCTCTCTCAGGGTGATATCGATACACTGACTGGTGACTCTCAGTCCCTCTCTCTCAGGGTGATATCTGGACACTGACTGGTGTCTCTCAGTCCCTCTCGATCTGTGTGATATCTGTGCACTGATTGGTGTCTCTCAGTCCCTCTCTCTCAGGGAGATATCAGTACACTGACTGCTGTCTCTCAGTCATTCTCTCTCAGGGAGATATCAGGAAACTGACTGCTGTCTCTCAGTCCCTCTCTCTCAGGGTGATATCTGTACACTGACTGGTGTCTCTTGGTCCCTCTCTCTCCGGGTGGTATCTGTACACTGAGTGGTGTCTCTGTCCCTCTCTATCAGTGTGATATCTGTACACTGACTGGTGTCGCTCAGTCCCTCTCTCTCAGGGTGTTATCTGTACAATGACTGTTGTGTCTCAGTCCCACTGTCTCAGGGTGATATCAGTACACTGACTGGTGTCTCTCAGTCCCTCTCTATCAGGGTGATATCTGTACACTGACTGGTGTCTCTCAGTCCCTCTCTATCAGGGTGATATCAGTGCACTGACTGGTGTGTCTCAGTCCCTCTCTCTCAGGGTGATATCTGTACACTGACTGGTGTCTCGCACTCCCTCTCTCTCAGGGTGATATCTGTACATTCAGTGGTGTCTCTCAGTCCCTCTCCCTCAGGGAGATATTTGTACACTGACTGGTGTCTCTCAGTCCCTCTCCGTCAGGGTGATATCTGTACACTGACTGATGTCTCTCAGTCCCTCTCTCTCAGGGTGATATCTGTACACTGACTGGTGTCTCTCAGTCCCTCTCTCTCAGGGTGATATCTGTACACTGACTGGTGTCTCGCACTCCCTCTCTCTCAGGGTGATATCTGTACATTCAGTGGTGTCTCTCAGTCTCTCTCTGTCAGGGATATATCTGTACACTGACTGCTGTCTCTCAGGCCCTCTCTCTCAGGCAGATATCTGTACACTGACTGGTGTCTCTCAGTCCCCTCTCTCTCAGGGTGATATCTGTACACTGACTGGTGTCTCTCAGTCTCCTCTCTCTCAGCTTGATATCTGTACACTGACTGGTGTCTCTCGGTCCCTCTCTCTCAGGGTGATATCCGTGCCCTGACTGGTGTCTCTCAGTCCCTGTCTCTCAGGGAGATATCTGTACACTGACTGGTGTCTCTCAGTCCCTCTCTCTCAGGGTGATATCTGTGCACAGACTGGTGTCTCCCAGTCCCTCTCTCTCAGAGTGATATATGTACACTGACTGGTGTCTCTCAGTCCCTCTCTCTCAGAGTGATATCTGTACACTGACTGGTGTCTCTCAGTCCACTCTCTCTCAGGGCGGCACAGTGGTTAGCACCGCAGCCTCACAGCTCCAGCGACCCGGGTTCAATTCTGGGTACTGCCTGTGAGTAGTTGGCAATTTCTCCCTGAGTCTGTGTCGGTTTCCTCCGGGTGCTCCGGTTTCCTCCCACATGCCAAAAGACTTGAAGGTTCATAGGTTAATTGGCCATTATAAATTGCCCCTAGTATAGGTAGGTGGTAGGGAAATATTGGGACAGGTGGGGATGTGGTAGGAATATGGGATTAGTGTACGATTAGTATAAATGGGTGATTGATGGTCGGCACAGACTCGGTGGGACGAAGGGCCTGTTTCAGTGCTGTATCTCGAACCTAACCTAAACACTGACTGGTGTCTCTCAGTCCCTCTCTCTCAGGGTGATATCTGTACACTGACTGGTGTGTCTCAGTCCCTCTCCCTCAGGGAGATATCTGTATACTGACTGGTGTCTCTCAGTCCCTCTCTCTCAGGGTGATATCTGTACACTGACTGGTGTGTCTCAGTCCCTCTCCCTCAGGGAGATATCTGTATACTGACTGGTGTCTCTCAGTCCCTCTCTCTCAGGGTGATATCTGTACACTGACTGGTGTCTCTCAGTCCCTCTCCCTCAGGGAGATATCTGTATACTGACTGGTGTCTCTCAGTCCCTCTCTCTCAGGGTGATATCTGTACACTGACTGGTGTGTCTCAGTCCCTCTCGCTCAGGGTGATATCGGTACACTCAGTGGTGTCTCTCTGTCCCTCTCTGTCAGGGTGATATCTGTCCACAGGCTGGTGTCTCTCAGTCCCTCTCTCTCAGGGTGATATCTGTACACTCACTGGTGTCTCTCTGTCCCTCTCGCTCAGGGTGATATCTGTACACTGACTGGTATCTCTCAGTCCCTCTCTGTCAGGGTGATATCTGTACACTGACTGGTGTCTCTCAGTCCCCTCTCTCTCAGGGTGGTATCTGTACACTGACTGGTGTCTCTCAGTCCCTCTCTGTCAGGGTGATATCTGTACACTGACTGGTATTTCTCAGTCCCTCTCTCTCAGTGTGATATCTGTACACTGACTGGTGTCTCTCAGTCCCTCTCTTTCAGGGTGAAATCTGCATATTGACTGGTGTCTCTCTGTCCCTCAGTCTCACGGTAATATCTGTGCCCTGACTGGTGTCTCTCAGTCCCTCTCTCACAGGGTGATATCTGTACACTGACTGTTGTCTCTCAGTCCCTCTCTCTCTCAGGGAGATATCAGTACACTGACTGGTGTGTCTCAGTCCCTCTCTGTCAGGGTGATATCTGTACACTCACTGGGGTCTCACAGTCTCTTCTCTCTCAGGGTGATATCTGTACACTGACTGGTGTCTCTCAGTCCCTCTCTGTCAGGGTGATATCTGCACACTCACTGGTGTCTCTCTGTCCCTCTCGATCAGGGTGATATCTGTACACTGACTGGTATCTCTCAGTCCCTCTCTCTCAGGGTGATATCTGTACACTGACTGGTGTCTCTCAGTCCCTCTCTCTCAGGGAGATATCAGAAACACTGACTGGTGTGTCTCAGTCCCTCTCTCTCAGGGTGATATCTGTACACTGACTGGTGTCTCGCACTCCCTCTCTCTCAGGGTGATATCTGTACATTCAGTGGTGTCTCTCAGTCCCTCTCCCTCAGGGAGATATTTGTACACTGACTGGTGTCTCTCAGTCCCTCTCCGTCAGGGTGATATCTGTACACTGACTGATGTCTCTCAGTCCCTCTCTCTCAGGGTGATATCTGTACACTGACTGGTGTCTCTCAGTCCCTCTCTCTCAGGGTGATATCTGTACACTGACTGGTGTCTCGCACTCCCTCTCTCTCAGGGTGATATCTGTACATTCAGTGGTGTCTCTCAGTCTCTCTCTGTCAGGGATATATCTGTACACTGACTGCTGTCTCTCAGGCCCTCTCTCTCAGGCAGATATCTGTACACTGACTGGTGTCTCTCAGTCCCCTCTCTCTCAGGGTGATATCTGTACACTGACTGGTGTCTCTCAGTCTCCTCTCTCTCAGCGTGATATCTGTACACTGACTGGTGTCTCTCGGTCCCTCTCTCTCAGGGTGATATCCGTGCCCTGACTGGTGTCTCTCATTTCCTCTCTCAGGGAGATGTCTGTACACTGACTGGGGTCTCTCAGTCCCTCTCTGCTCCTGATGATATCTGTACATTGACTGGTGTCTCTCATTCTCCTCTCTCTCAGGGTGATATCTGTACATTGACTGGTGTCTCTCAGAGCCTCTCTCTCTCAGGGAGATATCTGTACACTGACTGGTGTCTCTCTGTCTCCTCCCTTTCAGGGAGATATCTGTATACTGACTGGTGTCTCTCAGTCCCTTTCTCTCAGGGTGATATCTGTACACTGACTGGTGTCTCTCAGTCTCCTCTCTCTCAGGAAGATATCTGAAGATTGACTGGTGTCTCTCAGTCCCTCAGTCTCCGGGTGATATCTGTACACTTACTGGTGTCTCTCTGTCCCTCTCTCTCAGGGTGATATCTGTCCACTGACTGGTGTCTCTCAGTCCCTCTCTCTCAGGGTGATATCTGTGCACTGACTGGGGTCTCTCAGTCCCTCTCTCTCAGTGTGATATCTGTACATTGACTGGTGTCTCTCAGTCCCGCTCTTTCAGGGTGAAATCTGCACATTGACTGGTGTCTCTCTGTCCCTCAGTCTCACGGTAATATCTGTGCCCTGACTGGTGTCTCTCTGTCCCTCTCTCTCAGGGTGATATCTGTACACTAACTGTTGTCTCTCAGTCCCTCTCTCTCAGGGAGATATCAGTACACTGATTGGTGTGTCTCAGTCCCTCTCTGTCAGGGTGATATCTGTACACTCACTGGTATCTCTCAGTCCCTCTCTCTCAGTGTGATATCTGTACACTGACTGGTGTCTCTCAGTCCCTCTCTTTCAGGGTGAAATCTGCACATTGACTGGTGTCTCTCTGTCCCTCAGTCTCACGGTAATATCTGTGCCCTGACTGGTGTCTCTCAGTCCCTCTCTCTCAGGGTGATATCTGTACACTGACTGGTGTGTCTCAGTCCCTCTCTCTCAGGGTGATATCTGTACACTGACTGGTGTGTCTCAGTCCCTCTCGCTCAGGGTGATATCGGTACACTCAGTGGTGTCTCTCTGTCCCTCTCTGTCAGGGTGATATCTGTCCACAGGCTGGTGTCTCTCAGTCCCTCTCTGTCAGGGTGATATCTGTACACTCACTGGTGTCTCTCAGTCCCCTCTCTCTCAGGGTGGTATCTGTACACTGACTGGTGTCTCTCAGTCCCTCTCTGTCAGGGTGATATCTCTACACTGACTGGTATTTCTCAGTCCCTCTCTCTCAGTGTGATATCTGTACACTGACTGGTGTCTCTCAGTCCCTCTCTTTCAAGGTGAAATCTGCATATTGACTGGTGTCTCTCTGTCCCTCAGTCTCACGGTAATATCTGTGCCCTGACTGGTGTCTCTCAGTCCCTCTCTCACAGGGTGATATCTGTACACTGACTGTTGTCTCTCAGTCCCTCTCTCTCAGGGAGATATCAGTACACTGACTGGTGTGTCTCAGTCCCTCTCTGTCAGGGTGATATCTGTACACTCACTGGGGTCTCACAGTCTCTTCTCTCTCAGGGTGATATCTGTACACTGACTGGTGTCTCTCAGTCCCTCTCTGTCAGGGTGATATCTGCACACTCACTGGTGTCTCTCTGTCCCTCTCTCTCAGTGTGATATCTGTACACTGACTGGTATCTCTCAGTCCCTCTCTCTCAGTGTGATATCTGTACACTGACTGGTTTCTCTCAGTCCCTCTCTCTCAGGGTGATATCTGTACACTGACTGGTGTCTCTCAGTCCCTCTCTCTCAGGGAGATATCAGTACACTGACTGGTGTGTCTCAGTCCCTCTCTCTCAGGGTGATATCTGTACACTGACTGGTGTCTCGCACTCCCTCTCTCTCAGGGTGATATCTGTACATTCAGTGGTGTCTCTCAGTCCCTCTCCCTCAGGGAGATATTTGTACACTGACTGGTGTCTCTCAGTCCCTCTCCGTCAGGGTGATATCTGTACACTGACTGATGTCTCTCAGTCCCTCTCTCTCAGGGTGATATCTGTACACTGACTGGTGTCTCTCAGTCCCTCTCTCTCAGGGTGATATCTGTACACTGACTGGTGTCTCGCACTCCCTCTCTCTCAGGGTGATATCTGTACATTCAGTGGTGTCTCTCAGTCTCTCTCTGTCAGGGATATATCTGTACACTGACTGCTGTCTCTCAGGCCCTCTCTCTCAGGCAGATATCTGTACACTGACTGGTGTCTCTCAGTCCCCTCTCTCTCAGGGTGATATCTGTACACTGACTGGTGTCTCTCAGTCTCCTCTCTCTCAGCGTGATATCTGTACACTGACTGGTGTCTCTCGGTCCCTCTCTCTCAGGTTGATATCCGTGCCCTGACTGGTGTCTCTCATTCCCTCTCTCAGGGAGATGTCTGTACACTGACTGGGGTCTCTCAGTCCCTCTCTGCTCCTGATGATATCTGTACATTGACTGGTGTCTCTCATTCTCCTCTCTCTCAGGGTGATATCTGTACATTGACTGGTGTCTCTCAGAGCCTCTCTCTCTCAGGGAGATATCTGTACACTGACTGGTGTCTCTCTGTCTCCTCCCTTTCAGGGAGATATCTGTATACTGACTGGTGTCTCTCAGTCCCTTTCTCTCAGGGTGATATCTGTACACTGACTGGTGTCTCTCAGTCTCCTCTCTCTCAGGAAGATATCTGAAGATTGACTGGTGTCTCTCAGTCCCTCAGTCTCCGGGTGATATCTGTACACTTACTGGTGTCTCTCTGTCCCTCTCTCTCAGGGTGATATCTGTCCACTGACTGGTGTCTCTCAGTCCCTCTCTCTCAGGGTGATATCTGTGCACTGACTGGGGTCTCTCAGTCCCTCTCTCTCAGTGTGATATCTGTACATTGACTGGTGTCTCTCAGTCCCGCTCTTTTAGGGTGAAATCTGCACATTGACTGGTGTCTCTCTGTCCCTCAGTCTCACGGTAATATCTGTGCCCTGACTGGTGTCTCTCTGTCCCTCTCTCTCAGGGTGATATCAGTACACTGATTGGTGTGTCTCAGTCCCTCTCTCTCAGGGTGATATCAGTACACTGATTGGTGTGTCTCAGTCCCTCTCTTTCAGGGTGAAATCTGCACATTGACTGGTGTCTCTCAGTCCCTCTCTGTCAAGGTGATATCTGCACACTCACTGGTGTCTCTCTGTCCCTCTCGATCAGGGTGATATCTGTACACTGACTGGTATCTCTCAGTCCCTCTCTCTCAGTGTGATATCTGTACACTGACTGATGTCTCTCAGTCCCTCTCTCTCAGGGAGATATTTGTACACTGACTGATGTCTCTCAGTCCCTCTCTCTCAGGGTGATATCTGTACACTGACTGGTGTCTCGCACTCCCTCTCTCTCAGGGTGATATCTGTACATTCAGTGGTGTCTCTCAGTCCCTCTCCCTCAGGGAGATATTTGTACACTGACTGATGTCTCTCAGTCCCTCTCTCTCAGGGTGATATCTGTACACTGACTGGTGTCTCTCAGTCCCACTCTCTCAGGGTGATATCTGTACACTGACTGGTGTCTCTCAGTCCCTCTCTCTCAGGGTGATATCTGTACACTGACTGGTGTCTCTCAGTCCCTCTCTCTCAGGGTGATATCTGTACACTGACTGGTGTCTCTCAGTCCCTCTCTCTCAGGGTGATATCTGTACACTGACTGGTGTCTCTCAGGCCTTCTCTCTCAGGGTGATATCTGTACACTGACTGGTGTCTCTCAGTCCCTCTCTATCAGGGTGATATCTGTACACTGACTGGTGTCTCGCACTCCCTCTCTCTCAGGGTGATATCTGTACATTCAGTGGTGTCTCTCAGTCTCTCTCTGTCAGGGATATATCTGGACACTGACTGGTGTCTCTCAGGCCTTCTCTCTCAGGCAGATATCTGTACACTGACTGGTGTCTCTCAGTCCCCTCTCTCTCAGGGTGATATCTGTACACTGACTGGTGTCTCTCAGTCTCCTCTCTCTCAGCGTGATATCTGTACACTGACTGGTGTCTCTCGGTCCCTCTCTCTCAGGGTGATATCTGTACACTCAGTGGTGTCTCTCAGTCTCTCTCTCTCTGGGTGATATCTGTACACTGACTGGTGACTCTCAGTCCCTCTCTCTCAGGGTGATATCTGAACACTCACTGGTGTCTCTCAGGTCCCTCTCGCTCAGGGTGATATCTGTACACTCACTGGTGTCTCTCAGGCCCCTCTCTCTCAGGGTGGTATCTGTACACTCACTGGTGTCTCTCAGTCCCTCTCTGTCAGGGTGATATCTGTACACTGACTGGTGTCTCTCAGTCCCTCTCTTTCAGGGAGAAATCTGCACATTGACTGGTGTCTCTCTGTCCCTCAGTCTCACGGTAATATCTGTGCCCTGACTGGTGTCTCTCTGTCCCTCTCTCTCAGGGTGATATCTGTACATTCAGTGGTGTCTCTCAGTCCCTCTCCCTCAGGGAGATATTTGTACACTGACTGGTGTCTCTCAGTCCCTCTCCGTCAGGGTGATATCTGTACACTGACTGATGTCTCTCAGTCCCTCTCTCTCAGGGTGATACCTGTACACTGACTGGTGTCTCTCAGTCCCTCTCTATCAGTGTGATATCTGTACACTGACTGGTGTCTCTCAGTCCCTGTCTCTCAGGGTGATATCTGTACACTGACTGGTGTCTCTCAGTCCGTCTCTATCAGTGTGATATCTGTACACTGACTGGTTTCTCTCAGTCCCACTCTCTCAGGGTGATATCTGTACACTGACTGGTGTCGCTCAGTCCCTCTCTCTCAGGGTGATATCTGTACACTGACTGGTGTCGCTCAGTCCCTCTCTCTCAGGGTGATATCTGTACACTGACTGGTGTCTCTCAGTCCCACTCTCACAGGGTGATATCTGTACACTGACTGGTGTCGCTCAGTCCCTCTCTATCAGGGTGATATCTGTACACTGACTGGGGTCTCTCAGTCCCTCTCTGGCAGGGTGATATCTGTACACTGACTGGTGTCTCTCAGTCCCTCTCTATCAGGGTGATATCTGTACACTGACTGGGGTCTCTCAGTCCCTCTCTCTCAGTGTGATATCTGTACACTGACTGGTGTCTCTCAATCCCTCTCTCTCAGGGTGATATCGATACACTGACTGGTGACTTTCAGTCCCTCTCTCTCAGGGAGATATCTGCACACTGACTGGTGTCTCTCAGTCCCTCTCTCTCAGGGTGATATCTGTACACTGACTGGTGACTCTCAGTCCCTCTCTCTCAGGGTGATATCTGCGCACTGACTGGTGTCTCTCAGTCCCAATCTCTCAGGGTGATATCTGTGCACTGATTGGTGTCTCTCAGTCCCTCTCGATCAGTGTGATATCTGTGCACTGATTGGTGTCTCTCAGTCCCTCTCTCTCAGGGAGATATCAGTACACTGACTGCTGTCTCTCAGTCCCTCTCTCTCAGGGTGATATCTGCACACTGACTGGTGTCTCTCAGTCACTCTCAGGGAGATATCAGGAAACTGACTGCTGTCTCTCAGTCCCTCTCTCTCAGGGTGATATCTGTACACTGACTGGTGTCTCTTGGTCCCTCTCTCTCCGGGTGGTATCTGTACACTGAGTGGTGTCTCTGTCCCTCTCTATCAGTGTGATATCTGTACACTGACTGGTGTCGCTCAGTCCCTCTCTCTCAGGGTGTTATCTGTACAATGACTGTTGTGTCTCAGTCCCACTGTCTCAGGGTGATATCTGTACACAGACTGGTGTCTCTCAGTCCCACTCTCTCAGGGTGATATCTGTACACTGACTGGTGTCTCTCAGTCCCTCTCTATCAGGGTGTTATCTGTACACTGACTGGTGTCTCTCAGTCCCTCAGTCTCACGGTAATATCTGTACCCTGACTGGTGTCTCTCAGTCCCTCTCTCTCAGGGCGATATCTGCACACTGACTGGTGTCACTCACTCCCTCTCTCTCAGGGTGATATCTGTGCACAGACTGGTGTCTCCCAGTCCCTCTCTCTCAGGGTGATATCTTTACACCGACTGGTGTCTCTCAGTCCCTCTCTCTCAGTGTGATATCTGTACACTGACTCATGTCTCTCAGTCCCTCTCTCTCAGGGTGATATCTGTGCACAGACTGGTGTCTCCCAGTCCCTCTCTCTCAGAGTGATATCTGTACACTGACTGGTGTCTCTCAGTCCCTCTCTCTCAGAGTGATATCTGTACACTGACTGGTGTCTCCCAGTCCCTCTCTCTCAGGGTGATATCTGTGCTCAGACTGGTGTCTCTCAGTCCCTCTCTCTCAGAGTGATATATGTACACTGACTGGTGTCTCCCAGTCCCTCTCTCTCAGGGCGATATCTGCACACTGACTGGTGTCACACACTCCCTCTCTCTCAGGGTGATATCTTTACACCGACTGGTGTCTCTCAGTCCCTCTCTCTCAGAGTGATATCTGTACACTGACTGGTGTCTCCCAGTCCCTCTCTCTCAGGGTGATATCTGTGCTCAGACTGGTGTCTCTCAGTCCCTCTCTCTCAGAGTGATATATGTACACTGACTGGTGTCTCCCAGTCCCTCTCTCTCAGGGCGATATCTGCACACTGACTGGTGTCACACACTCCCTCTCTCTCAGGGTGATATCTTTACACCGACTGGTGTCTCTCAGTCCCTCTCTCTCAGAGTGATATCTGGACACTGACTGGTGTCTCTCAGTCCACTCTCTCTCAGGGTCATATCAGTACACTGACTGGTGTGTCTCAGTCCCTCTCCCTCAGGGAGATATCTGTATACTGACTGGTGTCTCTCTGTCCCTCTCTATCAGTGTGATATCTGTACACTGACTGTTGACTCTCAGTCCCTCTCTGCTCCTGATGATATCTGAACATTGACTGGTGTCTCTCATTCTCCTCTCTCTCAGGGTGATATCTGTACATTGACTGGTGTCTCTCAGACCCTCTCTCTCTCAGGGTGATATCTGTACACTGACTGGTGTCTCTAAGTCCCTCTCTGTCAGGGTGATATCTGTGCACTGACTGGTGACTCTCAGTCCCTCTCTCTCAGGGTGATATCTGAACACTCACTGGTGTCTCTCTGTCCCTCTCGCTCAGGGTGATATCTGTACACTGACTGGTATCTCTCAGTCCCTCTCTGTCAGGGTGATATCTGTACACTCACTGGTGTCTCTCAGTCCCCTCTCTCTCAGGGTGGTATCTGTACACTGACTGGTGTCTCTCAGTCCCTCTCTGTCAGGGTGATATCTGTACACTGACTGGTATCTCTCAGTCCCTCTCTCTCAGTGTGATATCTGTACACTGACTGGTGTCTCTCAGTCCCTCTCTTTCAGGGTGAAATCTGCACATTGACTGGTGTCTCTCTGTCCCTCAGTCTCACGGTAATATCTGTGCCCTGACTGGTGTCTCTCAGTCCCTCTCTCTCAGGGAGATATCAGTACACTGACTGGTGTCTCTCAGTCCCTCTCTGTCAGGGTGATATCTGTACACTGACTGGTATCTCTCAGTCCCTCTCTCTCAGTGTGATATCTGTACACTGACTGGTGTCTCTCAGTCCCTCTCTTTCAGGGTGAAATCTGCACATTGACTGGTGTCTCTCTGTCCCTCAGTCTCACGGTAATATCTGTGCCCTGGCTGGTTTCTCTCAGTCCCTCTCTCTCAGGGAGATATCAGTACACTGACTGGTGTGTCTCAGTCCCTCTCTGTCAGGGTGATATCTGTACACTCACTGGGGTCTCACAGTCTCTTCTCTCTCAGGGTGATATCTGTACACTCACTGGTGTCTCTCTGTCCATCTCGAGCAGGGTGATATCTGTACACTGACTGGTATCTCTCAGTCCCTCTCTCTCAGTGTGATATCTGTACACTGACTGGTTTCTCTCAGTCCCTCTCTCTCAGGGTGATATCTGTACACTGACTGGTTTCTCTCAGTCCCTCTCTCTCAGGGTGATATCTGTACACTGACTGGGGTCTCTCAGTTCCTCTCTCTCAGTGTGATATCTGTACACTGACTGGTTTCTCGCAGTCCCTCTCTCTCAGGGTGATATCTGTACACTGACTGGTGTCTCTCAGTCCCTCTCTCTCAGGGAGATATCAGTACACTGACTGGTGTGTCTCAGTCCCTCTCTCTCAGGGTGATCTCTGTACATTCAGTGGTGTCTCTCAGTCACTCTCCCTTAGGGAGATATTTGTACACTGACTGGTGTCTCTCAGTCCCTCTCCGTCAGGGTGATATCTGTACACTGACTGATGTCTCTCAGTCCCTCTCTCTCAGGGTGATACCTGTACACTGACTGGTGTCTCTCAGTCCCTCTCTATCAGTGTGATATCTGTACACTGACTGGTGTCTCTCAGTCCCACTCTCTCAGGGTGATATCTGTACACTGACTGGTGTCTCTCAGTCCCTCTCTATCAGTGTGATATCTGTACACTGACTGGTTTCTCTCAGTCCCACTCTCTCAGGGTGATATCTGTACACTGACTGGTGTCGCTCAGTCCCTCTCTCTCAGGGTGATATCTGTACACTGACTGGGGTCGCTCAGTCCCTCTCTCTCAGGGTGATATCTGTACACTGACTGGTGTCTCTCAGTCCCACTCTCTCAGGGTGATATCTGTACACTGACTGGTGTCGCTCAGTCCCTCTCTATCAGGGTGATATCTGTACACTGACTGGGGTCTTTCAGTCCCTCTCTGGCAGGGTGATATCTGTACACTGACTGGTGTCTCTCAGTCCCTCTCTGTCAGGGTGATATCTGTACACTGACTGGTGTCTCTCAGTCCCTCTCTATCAGGGTGATATCTGTACACTGACTGGGGTCTCTCAGTCCCTCTCTCTCAGGGTGATATCTGTACACTGACTGGTGTCTCTCAATCCCTCTCTCTCAGGGTGATATCGATACACTGACTGGTGACTCTCAGTCCCTCTCTCTCAGGGAGATATCTGTACACTGACTGGTGTCTCTCAGTCCCTCTCTCTCAGGGTGAAATCTGCACATTGACTGGTGTCTCTCTGTCCCTCAGTCTCACGGTAATATCTGTGCCCTGACTGGTGTCTCTCAGTCCCTCTCTCTCAGGGTGATATCTGTACACTGACTGTTGTCTCTCGGTCCCTCTCTCTCAGGGAGATATCAGTACACTGACTGGTGTGTCTCAGTCCCTCTCTGTCAGGGTGATATCTGTACACTCACTGCGGTCTCTCAGTCTCCTCTCTCTCAGGGTGATATCTGTACACTGACTGGTGTCTCTCAGTCCCTCTCTCTCAGGGTGATATCTGTACACTGACTGGTGTCTCCCAGTCCCTCTCTCTCAGGGTGATATCTGTACACTGACTGGTATCTCTCAGTCCCTCTCTCTCAGTGTGATATCTGTACACTGACTGGTGTCTCGCACTCCCTCTCTCTCAAGGTGATATCTGTACATTCAGTGGTGTCTCTCAGTCCCTCTCACTCAGGGAGATATTTGTACACTGACTGATGTCTCTCAGTCCCTCTCTCTCAGGGTGATATCTGTACACTGACTGGTGTCTCGCACTCCCTCTCTCTCAGGGTGATATCTGTACATTCAGTGGTGTCTCTCAGTCTCTCTCTGTCAAGGATATATCTGTACACTGACTGGTGTCTCTCAGGCCTTCTCTCTCAGGCAGATATCTGTACACTGACTGGTGTCTCTCAGTCCCCTCTCTCTCAGGGTGATATCTGTACACTGACTGGTGTCTCTCAGTCTCCTCTCTCTCAGGGTGATATCTGTGCTCTGACTGGTGTCTCTCATTCCCTCTCTCAGGGAGATGTCTGTACACTGACAGGTGTCTCTCTGTCCCTCTCTCTCTCAGGGAGATATCTGTGCACTGACTGGTGTCTCTCATTCTCCTCTCTCTCAGGGTGATATCTGTACATTGACTGGTGTCTCTCAGACCCTCTCTCTCTCAGGGAGATATCTGTACACTGACTGGTGTCTCTCAGTCCCTCTCTGTCTCAGGATGATATCTGTACACTGACTGGTGTCTCTCAGTCCCTCTCTGTCAGGGTGATATCTGTAGATTGACTGGTGTCTCTCTGTCTCCTCCCTTTCAAGGAGATATCTGTATACTGACTGGTGTCTCTCAGTCCCTCTCTATCAGTGTGATATCTGTACACTGACTGGTGTCTCTCAGTCCCTCTCTCTCAGGGTCATATCTGTACATTGAATGGTGTCTCTCAGTCCATCTCTCTCAGGGTGATATCTGTACACTGTATGGTGTCTCTCAGTCCCTCTCTCTCAGGGTGATATCTGTACACTGACTGGTGTCTCTCAGTCCATCTCTCTCTGGGTGATATCTGTACACTGTATGGTGTCTCTCAGTCCCTCTCTCTCAGGGTGATATCTGTACACTGACTGCTGTCTCTCAGACCCTTTATCTCAGGGTGATATCTGTACACTGACTGGTGTCTCTCAGTCCCTCTCTCAGGGTGATATCTGTACACTGACTGGTGTCTCTCAGTCCCTTTCTCTCAGGGTGATATCTGTACACTGACTGGTGTCTCTCAGTCCCTCTCTCAGGGTGATATCTGTACACTGACTGGTGTCTCTCAGTCCCTTTCTCTCAGGGTGATATCTGTACACTGACTGGTGTCTCTCAGTCCCTCTCTCAGGGTGATATCTGTACACTGACTGGTGTCTCTCAGTCCCTCTCTCAGGGTGATATCTGTACACTGACTGGTGTCTCTCAGTCCCTTTCTCTCAGGGTGATATCTGTACACTGACTGGTGTCTCTCAGTCTCCTCTCTCTCAGGAAGATATCTGTAGAATGACTGATGTCCCTCAGTCCCTCTCTGTCTCAGGATGATATCTGAAGATTGACTGGTGTCTCTCAGTCCCTCAGTCTCCGGGTGATATCTGTACACTTACTGGTGTCTCTCTGTCCCTCTCTCTCAGGGTGATATCTGTCCGCTCACTGGTGTCTCTCAGTCCCTCTCTCTCAGGGTGATATCTGGCCACTGACTGGTGTCTCTCAGTCCCTCTCTTTCAGGTTGAAATCTGCACATTGACTGGTGTCTCTCTGTCCCTCAGCCTCACGGTAATATCTGTGCCCTGACTGGTGTCTCTCAGTCCCTCTCTCTCAGGGTGATATCTGTACACTGACTGTTGTCTCTCAGTCCCTCTCTCTCAGGGAGATATCAGTACACTGACTGCTGTGTCTCAGTCCCTCTCTGTCAGGGTGATATCTGTACACTCACTGGGGTCTCTCAGTCTCCTCTCTCTCAGGGTGATATCTGTACACTGACTGGTGTCTCTCAGTCCCTGTCTGTCAGGGTGATATCTGTACACTGACTGGTGTCTCTCAGTCCCTCTCTCTCAGTGCGATATATGTACACTGACTGGTGTCTCTCAGTCCCTCTCTCTCAGGGTGATATCTGTACACAGACTGGTGTCTCTCAGTCCCTCTCTCTCAGTGTGATATCTGCACACTCACTGGTGTCTCTCTGTCCCTCTCGATCAGGGTGATATCTGTACACTGACTGGTATCTCTCAGTCCCTCTCTCTCAGTGTGATATATGTACACTGACTGGTGTCTCTCAGTCCCTCTCTCTCAGGTTGATATCTGTACACTGACTGGTGTCTCTCAGTCCCTCTCTCTCAGGGTGATATCTGTACACTCACTGGTATCTCTCAGTCCCTCTCTCTCAGTGTGATATCTGTACACTGACTGGTGTCTCTCAGTCCCTCTCTTTCAGGGTGAAATCTGCACATTGACTGGTGTCTCTCTGTCCCTCAGTCTCATGGTAATATCTGTGCCCTGACTGGTGTCTCTCAGTCCCTCTCTCTCAGGGTGATATCTGTACACTGACTGTTGTCTCTCAGTCCCTCTCTCTCAGGGAGATATCAGTACACTGACTGGTGTGTCTCAGTCCCTCTCTGTCAGGGTGATATCTGTACACTCACTGGGGTCTCTCAGTCTCCTCTCTCTCAGGGTGATATCTGTACACTGACTGGTGTCTCTCTGTCCCTCTCGATCAGGGTGATATCTGTACACTGACTGGTATCTCTCAGTCCCTCTCTCTCAGTGTGATATCTGTACATTGACTGATGTCTCTCAGTCCCTCTCTCTCAGGGTGATATCTGTACACTGACTGGTGTCTCGCACTCGCTCTCTCTCAGGGTGATATCTGTACATTCAGTGGTGTCTCTCAGTCTCTCTCTGTCAGGGATATATCTGTACACTGACTGGTGTCTCTCACGCCCTCTCTCTCAGGCAGATATCTGTACACTGACTGGTGTCCCTCAGTCCCCTCTCTCTCAGGGTGATATCTGTACACTGACTGGTGTCTCTCAGTCTCCTCTCTCTCAGCGTGATATCTGTACACTGACTGGTGTCTCTCGGTCCCTCTCTCCCAGGGTGATATCTGTGCCCTGACTGGTATCTCTCATTCCCTCTCTCAGGGAGATATCTGTACACTGACTGGTGTCTCTCAGTCCCTCTCTCTCTCAGGGAGATATCTGTACACTGACTGGTGTCTCTCATTCTCCTCTCTCTCAGGGTGATATCTGTACATTGACTGGTGTCTCTCAGACCCTCTCTCTCTCAGGGAGATATCTGTGCACTGACTGGTGGCTCTCAGTCCCTCTCTGTCTCAGGATGATATCTGTACACTGACTGGTGTCTCTCAGTCCCTCTCTGTCAGGGTGATATCTGTAGATTGACTGGTGTCTCTCTGTCTCCTCCCTTTCAGGGAGATATCTGTATACTGACTGGTGTCTCTCAGTCCCTCTCTCTCAGGGTCATATCTGTACATTGACTGGTGTCTCTCAGTCCATCTCTCTCAGGGTGATATCTGTACACTGTATGGTGTCTCTCAGTCCCTCTCTCTCAGGGTGATATCTGTACACTGACTGGTGTCTCTCAGTCCATCTCTCTCAGGGTGATATCTGTACACTGTATGGTGTCTCTCAGTCCCTCTCTCTCAGGGTGATATCTGTACACTGACTGGTGTCTCTCAGACCCTTTACTTTAGGGTGATATCTGTACACTGACTGGTGTCTCTCAGACCCTTTATCTCAGGGTGATATCTGTACACTGGTGTCTCTCAGTCCCTCTCTCTCAGGAAGATATCTGTAGAATGACTGATGTCCCTCAGTCCCTCTCTGTCTCAGGATGATATCTGAAGATTGACTGGTGTCTCTCAGTCCCTCTCTCTCAGGGTGATATCTGTCCACTGACTGGTGTCTCTCAGTCCCTCTCTCTTAGGGTGATATCTGTACACTGACTGGGGTCTCTCAGTCCCTCTCTCTCAGTGTGATATCTGTACACTGACTGGTGTCTCTCAGTCCCTCTCTTTCAGGTTGAGATCTGCACATTGACTGGTGTCTCTCTGTCCCTCAGTCTCACGGTAATATCTGTGCCCTGACTGGTGTCTCTCAGTCCCTCTCTCTCAGTGTGATATCTGTACACTGACTGGTGTCTCTCAGTCCCCTCTCTCTCAGGGAGATATCAGTACACTGACTGGTGTCTCTCAGTCCCTCTCTGTCAGGGTGATATCTGTACACTCACTGGTATCTCTCAGTCCCTCTCTCTCAGTGTGATATCTGTACACTGACTGGTGTCTCTCAGTCCCTCTCTTTCAGGGTGAAATCTGCACATTGACTGGTGTCTCTCTGTCCCTCAGTCTCACGGTAATATCTGTGCCCTGACTGGTGTCTCTCAGTCCCTCTCTCTCAGGGTGATATCTGTACACTGACTGTTGTCTCTCAGTCCCTCTCTCTCAGGGAGATATCAGTACACTGACTGGTGTGTCTCAGTCCCTCTCTGTCAGGGTGATATCTGTACACTCACTGGGGTCTCTCAGTCCCTCTCGATCAGGGTGATATCTGTACACTGACTGGTATCTCTCAGTCCCTCTCTCTCAGTGTGATATATGTACACTGACTGGTGTCTCTCAGTCCCTCTCTCTCAGGGTGATATCTGTACACTGACTGGTGTCTCTCAGTCCCCTCTCTCTCAGGGAGATATCAGTACACTGAGTGGTGTGTCTCAGTCCCTCTCCCTCAGGGAGATATGTGTACACTGACTGATGTCTCTCACTCCCTCTCTCTCAGGGTGATATCTGTACATTCAGTGGTGTCTCTCAGTCCCTCTCCCTCAGGGAGATATTTGTACACTGACTGATGTCTCTCAGTCCCTCTCTCTCAGGGTGATATCTGTACACTGACTGGTGTCTCGCACTCCCTCTCTCTCAGGGTGATATCTGTACATTGACTGGTGTCTCTCAGTCTCCTCTCTCTCAGCGTGATATCTGTACACTGACTGGTGTCTCTCAGTCTCCTCTCTCTCAGCGTGATATCTGTACACTGACTGGTGTCTCTCAGTCTCCTCTCTCTCAGCGTGATATCTGTACACTGACTGGTGTCTCTCAGTCTCCTCTCTCTCAGCGTGATATCTGTACACTGACTGGTGTCTCTCAGTCTCGTCTCTCTCAGCGTGATATCTGTACACTGACTGGTGTCTCTCATTCCCTCTCTCAGGGAGATGTCTGTACACTGACTGGGGTCTCTCAGTCCCTCTCTCTCTCAGGGAGATATCTGTACACTGACTGGTGTCTCTCAGTCCCTCTCTCTCTCAGGGAGATATCTGTACACTGACTGGTGTCTCTCATTCTCCTCTCTCTCAGGGTGATATCTGTACATTGACTGGTGTCTCTCAGACCCTCTCTCTCTCAGGGAGATATCTGTACACTGACTGGTGTCTCTCAGTCACTCTCTGTCTCAGGATGATATCTGTACACTGACTGGTGTCTCTCAGTCCCTCTCTGTCAGGGTGATATCTGTAGATTGACAGGTGTCTCTCTGTCACCTCCCTTTCAAGGAGATATCTGTATACTGACTGGTGTCTCTCAGTCCCTCTCTATCAGTGTGATATCTGTACAGTGACTGGTGTCTCTCAGTCCCTCTCTCTCAGGGTCATATCTGTACATTGACTGGTGTCTCTCAGTCCATCTCTCTCAGGGTGATATCTGTACACTGTATGGTGTCTCTCAGTCCCTCTCTCTCAGGGTGATATCTGTACACTGACTGGTGTCTCTCAGTCCATCTCTCTCAGGGTGATATCTGTACACTGTATGGTGTCTCTCAGTCCCTCTATCTCAGGGTGATATCTGTACACTGACTGGTGTCTCTCAGTCCCACTCTCTCAGGGTGATATCTGTACACTGACTGGTGTCTCTCAGACCCTTTATCTCAGGGTGATATCTGTACACTGGTGTCTCTCAGTCCCTCTCTCTCAGGGTGATATCTGTACACTGACTGGTGTCTCTCAGTCCCTCTCTCTCAGGGTGATATCTGTACACTGACTGGTGTCTCTCAGTCTCCTCTCTCTCAGGAAGATATCTGTAGAATGACTGATGTCCCTCAGTCCCTCTCTGTCTCAGGATGATATCTGAAGATTGACTGGTGTCTCTCAGTCCCTCAGTCTCCGGGTGATATCTGTACACATACTGGTGTCTCTCTGTCCCTCTCTCTCAGGCTGATATCTGTACACTGACTGGTGTCTCTCAGTCCATCTCTCTCAGGGTGATATCTGTACACTGTATGGTGTCTCTCAGTCCCTCTCTCTCAGGGTGATATCTGTACACTGACTGGTGTCTCTCAGACCCTTTATCTCAGGGTGATATCTGTAAACTGGTGTCTCTCAGTCCCTCTCTCTCAGGGTGATATCTGTACACTGACTGGTGTCTCTCAGTCCCTCTCTCAGGGTGATATCTGTACACTGACTGGTGTCTCTCAGTCCCTTTCTCTCAGGGTGATATCTGTACACTGACTGGTGTCTCTCAGTCTCCTCTCTCTCAGGAAGATATCTGTAGAATGACTGATGTCCCTCAGTCCCTCTCTGTCTCAGGATGATATCTGAAGATTGACTGGTGTCTCTCAGTCCCTCAGTCTCCGGGTGATATCTGTACACTTACTGGTGTCTCTCTGTCCCTCTCTCTCAGGGTGATATCTGTCCACTGACTGGTGTCTCTCAGTCCCTCTCTCTCAGGCTGATATCTGTACACTGACTGTTGTCTGTCAGTCCCTCTCTCTCAGGGTGGTATCTGTACACTGACTGTGTCTCTCAGTCCCTCTCTGTCAGGGTGATATCTGTACACTCACTGGTATCTCTCAGTCCCTCTCTCTCAGTGTGATATCTGTATACTGACTGGTGTCTCTCAGTCCCTCTCTCTCAGGCTGATATCTGTACATTGACAGGTGTCTCTCAGTCCATCTCTCTCAGGGTGATATCTGTACACTGACTGGTGTCTCTCAGTCCCTCTCTCTCAGGCTGATATCTGTACATTGACAGGTGTCTCTCAGTCCATCTCTCTCAGGGTGATATCTGTACACTGACTGGTGTCTCTCAGTCCCTCTCTCTCAGGGTCATATCTGTACATTGACAGGTGTCTCTCAGTCCCTCCCTCTCAGGGTGCTATCTGTACACTGACTGGTATCTCTCAGTCCCACTCTCTCAGGGTGATATCTGTACACTGACTGGTGTCTCTCAGTCCCTCTCTCTCAGGGTGATATCTGTACACTGACTGGTGTCTCTCAGTCCCTTTCTCTCAGGGTGATATCTGTACACTGACTGGTGTCTCTCAGTCTCCTCTCTCTCAGGAAGATATCTGTAGAATGACTGATGTCCCTCAGTCCCTCTCTGTCTCAGGATGATATCTGAAGATTGACTGGTGTCTCTCAGTCCCTCAGTCTCCGGGTGATATCTGTACGCTCACTGGTGACTCTCTGTCCCTCTCTCTCAGGGTGATATCTGTACACTGACTGGGGTCTCTCAGTCCCTCAGTCTCAGGGTGATATCTGTACGCTCACTGGTGTCTCTCAGTCCCTCTCTCTCAGGGTGATATATGTACAATCACTGGTGTCACTCCGTCCCTTTCTATCAGTGTGATATCTGTACACTGGCTGGTGTCTCTCAGTCCCTCTCTCTCAGGGTCATAGCTGTACACTGACTGGTGTCTCTCAGTCCCTCTCTCTCAGGATGATATCTGTATACTGACTGGTGTCTCTCAGTCCCTCTCCGTCAGGGTGATATCTGTACACTGACTGGTGTCTCTCAGTCCCTCTCTCTCAGCGTGATATCTGTTCACTGACTGATGTGTCTCAGTCCCCTCTCTCTCTCTGATATCTGTACACTGACTGGTGTCTCGCAGTCCCTCTCTCAGGGAGGTAGCTGTACACTGACTGGTTTCTCTCAATCCGCTCTCTCTCTGGGATATATCTGCACTCTGTCTGGTGTCTCTCAGTCCCTCAGTCTCAGGGTGATATCTGTCCGCTCACTGGTGTCTCTCAGTCCCTCTCTCTCAGGGTGATATCTGTCCACTGACTGGTGTCTCTCAGTCCCTCTCTCTTAGGGTGATATCTGTACACTGACTGGGGTCTCTCAGTCCCTCTCTCTCAGTGTGATATCTGTACACTGACTGGGGTCTCTCAGTCCCTCTCTCTCAGGGTGATATCTGTACACTGACTGGTGTCTCTCTGTCCCTCAGTCTCACGGTAATATCTGTGCCCTGACTGGTGTCTCTCAGTCCCTCTCTCTCAGGGTGATATCTGTACACTCACTGGTGTCTCTCAGTCCCTCTCTCTCAGGGTGGTATCTGTACACTGACTGGTGTCTCTCAGTCCCTCTCTGTCAGGGTGATATCTGTACACTCACTGGTATCTCTCAGTCCCTCTCTCTCAGTGTGATATTTGTACACTGACTGGTGTCTCTCAGTCCCTCTCTTTCAGGGTGAAATCTGCACATTGACTGGTGTCTCTCTGTCCCTCAGCCTCACGGTAATATCTGTGCCCTGACAGGTGTCTCTCAGTCCCTCTCTCTCAGGGTGATATCTGTACACTGACTGTTGTCTCTCAGTCCCTCTCTCTCAGGGAGATATCAGTACACTGACTGGTGTGTCTCAGTCCCTCTCTGTCAGGGTGATATCTGTACACTCACTGGGGTCTCTCAGTTTCCTCTCTCTCAGGGTGATATCTGTACACTGACTGGTGTCTCTCAGTCCCTCTCTGTCAGGGTGATATCTGCACACTCACTGGTGTCTCTCTGTCCCTCTCTATCAGGGTGATATCTGTACACTGACTGGTATCTCTCAGTCCCTCTCTCTCAGTGTGATATATGTACACTAACTGGTGTCTGTCAGTCCCTCTCTCTCAGGGTAATATCTGTACACTGACTGGTGTCTCTCAGTCCCTCTCCCTCAGGGAGATATTTGTACACTGACTGATGTCTCTCACTCCCTCTCTCTCAGGGTGATATCTGTACATTCAGTGGTGTCTCTCAGTCTCTCTCTGTCAGGGATATATCTGTACACTGACTGGTGTCTCTCAGGCCCTCTCTCTCAGGCAGATATCTGTACACTGACTGGTGTCTCTCAGTCCCCTCTCTCTCAGGGTGATATCTGTACACTGACTGGTGTCTCTCGGTCCCTCTCTCTCAGGGTGACATCTGTGCCCTGACTGGTGTCTCTCATTCCCTCTCTCAGGGAGATGTCTGTACACTGACTGGGGTCTCTCAGTCCCTCTCTGCTCCTGATGATATCTGTACATTGACTGGTGTCTCTCATTCTCCTCTCTCTCAGGCAGATATCTGTACACTGACTGGTGTCTCTCAGTCCCCTCTCTCTCAGGGTGATATCTGTACACTGACTGGTGTCTCTCGGTCCCTCTCTCAGGGTGATATCTGTGCCCTGACTGGTGTCTCTCATTCCCTCTCTCAGGGAGATGTCTGTACACTGACTGGGGTCTCTCAGTCCCTCTCTGCTCCTGATGATATCTGTACATTGACTGGTGTCTCTCATTCTCCTCTCTCTCAGGGTGTTATCTGTACATTGACTGGTGTCTCTCAGACCCTCTCTCTCTCAGGGAGATATCTGTACATTGACTGGTGTCTCTCAGACCCTCTCTCTCTCAGGGAGATATCTGTACACTGACTGGGGTCTCTCAGTCCCTCTCTGTCTCAGGATGATATCTGTATACTGACTGGTGTCTCTCAGTCCCTCTCTATCAGTGTGATATCTGTATACTGACTGGTGTCTCTCAGTCCCTCTCTCTCAGGCTGATATCTGTACATTGACAGGTGTCTCTCAGTCCATCTCTCTCAGGGTGATATCTGTACACTGACTGGTGTCTCTCAGTCCCTCTCTCTCAGGCTGATATCTGTACATTGACAGGTGTCTCTCAGTCCATCTCTCTCAGGGTCATATCTGTACATTGACAGGTGTCTCTCAGTCCCTCCCTCTCTGGGTGCTATCTGTACACTGACTGGTGTCTCTCAGTCCCTCTCTCTCAGGGTCATATCTGTACATTGACAGGTGTCTCTCAGTCCCTCCCTCTCTGGGTGCTATCTGTACACTGACTGGTGTCTCTCAGTCCCTCTCTCTCAGGCTGATATCTGTACACTGACTGGTGTCTCTCAGTCCCTTTCTCTCAGGGTGATATCTGTACACTGACTGGTGTCTCTCAGTCCCTTTCTCTCAGGGTGATATCTGTACACTGACTGGTGTCTCTCAGTCCCTCTCTCTCAGGCTGATATCTGTACACTGACTGGTGTCTCTCAGTCCCTTTCTCTCAGGGTGATATCTGTACACTGACTGGTGTCTCTCAGTCCCTTTCTCTCAGGGTGATATCTGTACACTGACTGGTGTCTCTCAGTCTCCTCTCTCTCAGGAAGATATCTGTAGAATGACTGATGTCCCTCAGTCCCTCTCTGTCTCAGGATGATATCTGAAGATTGACTGGTGTCTCTCAGTCCCTCAGTCTCCGGGTGATATCTGTACGCTCACTGGTGTCACTCCGTCCCTTTCTATCAGTGTGATATCTGTACACTGGCTGGTGTCTCTCAGTCCCTCTCTCTCAGGGTGATATCTGTACACTGACTGGTGTCTCTCAGTCCCTCTCTCTCAGGATGATATCTGTATACTGACTGGTGTCTCTCAGTCCCTCTCCGTCAGGGTGATATCTGTACACTGACTGGTGTCTCTCAGTCCCTCTCTCTCAGCGTGATATCTGTTCACTGACTGATGTGTCTCAGTCCCCTCTCTCTCTCTGATATCTGTACACTGACTGGTGTCTCGCAGTCCCTCTCTCAGGGAGGTAGCTGTACACTGACTGGTTTCTCTCAATCCCCTCTCTCTCTGGGATATATCTGCACTCTGTCTGGTGTCTCTCAGTCCTTCTCTCTGGGTGATATCTGTACAGGAGGGTCAGTAATGAGGGAGCGCCGCATGTCGGAGGCTCAATACTGAGGGAGCGCCGCACTGTCGGAGGGTCTGTACTGAGGGTGCGCCGCACTGTCGGAGGGTCAGTACTGAGGGAGCCCCGCACTGTCGGAGGATCAGTACTGAGGGAGCGCCGCACTGTCGGAGGATCAGTACTGAGGGAGCGCCACACTGTCGGAGGATCAGTACTGAGGGAGCTCCACACTGTCGGAGATTCAGTACTGAGAGAGCGCCGCACTGTCGGAGATTCAGTACTGAGGGAGCGCCGCGCTGTCGGAGGGTCAGTACTGAGGGTGCGCCGCACTGTCGGAGGGACAGTACTGAGGGAGCCCCGCACTGTCGGAGGATCAGTACTGAGGGAGCGCCGCACTGTCGGAGGATCAGTACTGAGGGAGCGCCACACTGTCGGAGGATCAGTACTGAGGGAACATCGCACTGTCGGAGGGTCAGTACTGAGGGAGCGCCACACTGTCGGAGATTCAGTACTGAGGGAGCGCCGCGCTGTCGGAGGGTCAGTACTGAGGGTGCGCCGCACTGTCGGAGGGTCAGTACTGAGGGAGCCCCACACTGTCGGAGGATCAGTACTGAGGGAGCGCCGCACTGTCGGAGGATCAGTACTGAGGGAGCGCCACGCTGTCGGAGGATCAGTACTGAGGGAACATCGCACTGTCAGATGGTCAGTACTGAGGGAGCGCCGCACTGTCGGAGGGTCAGTATTGAGGGTGCCCCGCACTGTCGGAGGGTCAGTACTGAGGGAGCGCCGCACTGTCAGAGGGTCAGTGCTGAGGGAGTGCCGCACTGTCGGAGGGTCAGTACTGAGGGAGTGCCGCACTGTCGGAGGGTCAGTACTGAGGGAGCGCCGCACTGTCAGATGGTCAGTACTGAGGGAGCGCCGCACTGTCGGAGGGTCAGTACTGAGGGAGTGCCGCACTGTCGGAGGGTCAGTACTGAGGTAGCGCCGCACTGTCAGATGGTCAGTACGGAGGGAGTGCCGCACTGTCGGAGGGTCAGTACTGAGGGAGCGCCGCACTGTCGGAGGGTCAGTACTGAGGGAGTGCCGCACTGTCGGAGGGTCAGTACTGAGGGAGTGCCGCACTGTCAGATGGTCAGTACTGAGGGAGTGCCGCACTGTCGGAGGGTCAGTACTGAGGGAGCCCCACACTGTCGGAGGATCAGTACTGAGGGAGCGCCGCACTGTCGGAGGATCAGTACTGAGGGAGCGCCACGCTGTCGGAGGATCAGTACTGAGGGAACATAGCACTGTCAGATGGTCAGTACTGAGGGACCGCCGCACTGTCGGAGGGTCAGTATTGAGGGTGCCCCGCACTGTCGGAGGGTCAGTACTGAGGGAGCGCCGCACTGTCAGAGGGTCAGTACTGAGGGAGTGCCGCACTGTCGGAGGGTCAGTACTGAGGGAGTGCCGCACTGTCGGAGGGTCAGTACTGAGGTAGCGCCGCACTGTCAGATGGTCAGTACGGAGGGAGTGCCGCACTGTCGGAGGGTCAGTACTGAGGGAGCGCCGCACTGTCGGAGGGTCAGTACTGAGGGAGTGCCGCACTGTCGGAGGGTCAGTACTGAGGGAGTGCCGCACTGTCGGAGGGTCAGTACTGAGGGAGTGCCGCACTGTCGGAGGGTCAGTACTGAGGGAGTGCCGCACTGTCGGAGGGTCAGTACTGAGGGAGCGCCGCACTGTCGGAGGGTCAGTACTGAGGGAGCGCCGCACTGTCGGAGGGTCAGTACTGAGGGAGTGCCGCACTGTCGGAGGGTCAGTACTGAGGGAGTGCCGCACTGTCGGAGGGTCAGTACTGAGGGAGCGCCGCACTGTCGGAGGGTCAGTACTGAGGGAGCGCCGCACTGTCGGAGGGTCAGTACTGAGGGAGTGCCGCACTGTCGGAGGGTCAGTACTGAGGGAGTGCCGCACTGTCGGAGGGTCAGTACTGAGGGAGCGCCGTGCTGTCGGAGGGTCAGTACTGAGGGAGCGCCGCACTGTCGGAGGGTCAGTACTGAGGGAGCGCCGTGCTGTCGGAGGGTCAGTACTGAGGGAGTGCCGCACTGTCAGATGGTCAGTACTGAGGGAGCGCAGCACTGTCGGAGGGTCAGTACTGAGGGAGCGCAGCACTGTCGGAGGGTCAGTACTGAGGGAGTGCCGCACTGTCGGAGGGTCAGTACTGAGGGAGTGCCGCACTGTCAGATGGTCAGTGCTGCGATGTTGTGTATTGTCATCGCTGAGCATTTTGTTATACTGCCCTCTCTGTTGGAGAGGTGTAAATAAGATTTGTTGAATAATGACTGCCTGCTCTGAGTCCACACGTTAGTCTCACTTGGTGAAATCCACAACAGAAGGTTGACGAGAAGATAGATTTGAATTTTTTTTTAACAATCCTTTTGATAGATGACTGTCAGAAGAACATTGTAACAGAATTACTCATTATGGCACAACTAAGAATGAAATTGCACTGAGAGTTGCATTTCAGTGATATTAAGCACTTGCCAGGCGCGACTGCTGTTCTCATTTTCAGGAAACTCTCTCGTCACTATGCGCATGGTGCAAACGTGGAAGTCAGCCTTAGAGTCACGTTCATTGGCGGTCAAAAGAACAGTAAAATCGAGGCCTAGCTTTCGAGTAAAGCAATAAGCTGAGGTGGAGGAAGGCGTGCAACGAGGCCACAGCAATGGAATTGGCAGTGATGGTTGCAAATTGCAAGGGTGTTCTTTTCTCGAGCCGGCAGGGGTTGTCCACCGGATTTCATCGGGAACCAGGCCACAGCAGCCACGTTCACAGACTCGGAGTCAGAAATTTAGCTGTGCCCGTTGCCGCGGTAGCCCCCAGTTTCCAGTCAAAGTGCTATGCCTGTGGGAAAATTCGGTCATATCCAGACGGCATGCAGGAGTAGAGGAATCAGGAATGCCCCAGGTCGAGGTCACGGGAGATCTCAAACTCATTTAGGAGCCCTGGAAGTCCTCGAATGGGCACATGATAGATGTGGAAGCAGAAGGTTATGTTATTAAGCAGTAAGACCAAGAGCTGCACTCAGTTAGAAAGCAAGTAAAATAGCACATGGAAGAGAATAAGGGCAGAAAATATAATTCCAGCACCCACAGTAAAAATGGAAGTCGGAGATTCACAACTTACTTTGATACCGCCCCAACAGTGTCTGTTATCTCGGAACGAGAGTACAAGACGTTCCATTGCCGTCTGCAAAACTGGTTTGAAACCCACTAGTTATTCCAATAACACTGTTCCAGTCTTGGGCGAAGTTAGTGTTCGGGTAGAATACGACGATGCAGGCTATCGCCTGCCATCGGTAGTAGTGGGAGGGAACAAAGTCTCCCTGGCGGGAAGGAGCTGGCTTCATAAAATACAGTTAAACTGGTCCAAGTTATTTACAGCAGGGATCAGTGAGAGTACATCTGCCACTGAAGGTTTGGACAGAGATTGTTAGGGGATCTTCAAGTCCAAGACTTTGAAATATTTTTGAGTGAGAATGAAAAGTCAAACACACTGGAAAATGACCATATCACCCAGCATCGAATGATGCTGCAGAAGAAGTGTACAAGTTGTGCAGAAGTATTTGCCAGATGACAAGCGAGGCAGTGATGTCCCCGTTTCTCTTTTGACACGGGCTAGACAATCTTCTGTTCTCTTACAGCAGAACCCCACAGTCTGCAACAGGTTGCTCACCCCACGAGCCAGCGTTGAAACACGCTCCTCGGACAGGGTTCCGCTTGCTCAAGCCCGACGTCAATAGAAAAGTGAGAGAAGAGCAAGAGAGAGCGAGGACGAGTCCCGAGACACGAGGCACGAATCAAAAGAGTTCAGCGCTGCTCGGAAGGTCTCAGTGACAAACCACCGAGGTGATGTGAGTATGTGTTTGGAGTTGTTTTAAGAAAACGAGGTGCATTGACATATCTAGTGAGGATTGGGGGTGGGGGGGGGGGGGGGGGGAGACTCCATCAGTGTCATGTAGATCATTTGCTTAAAAATGGAAATCTGACCGATGGAGAGCATGAGAAACCTCCGATCGTCCAAATTCCTTCCGTCCCGAGAGAAGGGCAGAATGAAAGTGTAAGTCACGCCTTGACTGGGAAAGGAAACGGCCCTTCGACAAGGCTCAGTGAGGCCTTGTGTCAGAAGTGTGAATTGAGTGGTAAATAATTTCTCCAAGCGGTGTATTGATTCCTGAGGATCCGTGCATCAGTGAGGCACAGACCGGCCCCGGCGTGAGCAATTAAACAGGAATCCAAATATATTCTTGTTTGCGAGATATGGATTAATCAGTCACCAGAGGGAAGATTTATTGTCTGTGTGTGTATGTTGTATTTTTTCTGTAAGATGTGGGGGAGGGGAACCCCCGGCAAAATCTCTCCGCCTCGCTCACTCCTCCTTTCAGACCTCAAACCGAACGCTTTGACCAGGCATTTGATCGCCCGTCCCTAATATCTCCTGCCGTGTGCATCCTGCGAATTATCGTGGGAGTTTGATTCCATTAAAGCCGCCTTAATGTTTGTAAGTATTATTCTGAGCTGGTTCTCTGCAGACAAGGGCCACGATAAAAGACGACAGCGTCTCACAGAGACCCGTGCAGGAAGCGCCGCCGCCGATCTGCGCACAGCAAGATCCCACGGACAGCAATGTGAAAATGACCCCAGATCATCCGTTTTTTTTTTTTTTTAGCGAGGTTGGTTGAGGGATAAGTAGGACCCCGGGGGGAGAACTGAACAATTCACGGAGGAAGATGCAGAATTTCTCCCAGAAATACCAGGGAATTAAGGGACTTGTGAAAATGAGGAACTGAAAGAAATTAGTATTTATAAAGAGGTAGTAGGTGAAAAATTAACTGAATTGAAAGTTGATAAACCCCCTGGACCAGATGAGCTACATCCCAGTGTTGAAGGAGGTAGTTATAGAGATAGTGGACGCACTGGTGGTAATCTTTCAAAATTCTATAGATTCTGGAAAGTAGCAAATGTAACCCCGCTATTTAAGAAGGGAGGGAGAGAGAAAACGGGGAATTACAGACCTGTTAGTTTGACATCAGTCGTAGGGAAAATGTTAGAATCTATTATAAAGGATGAGATAACTTGGACATTTGGAAAATGAAATGATTGGGCAGAGTCAACACAGATTTATGAAAGGGAAATCATATTTGACAAATCTGTTGGGAGTTTTTTGAGGATGTTACTTGTAGCAGAAATAAAGGAGAACCAGTGGGTGTGGTGTATTTGGATTTTCGAAAGGCTTTTGACAAGGTCCCACAGAGGAAGTTAGCAAATGAAATGAAAGCACATGGGATTGGGGGCTAATATATTGGTAATGGATGGAGAATTGGTTCACAGACAGAAAACAGAGAGTAGGAATAAATGGATCATTCTCAGGATGGCAGGCTGTTACTAGTGGGGTACTGCAAGGATCGGAAGTGGGGCTACAGCTGTTCACAATCTATATCAATGATTTGGATGTGGGAACCAAATGATATATTCCCAAATTTGCTGGTGACACAAAACTAGGTGGGAATGTGAGTTGTGAGGATGCTGGGAGGCTTCAAGGGGACTTGAACAGGCTAGGTGAGTGGGCAAGAACGTGACAGATGGAATATAATGTGAATGAGTGTGAAGTTATTCCACTTTGGTAAAAAAAACCGGAAAGACAGAGTATTTCTTAAATGGTGAGAGGTCGGGAAATGTTGATACCCAGAGAGACCAGGGTGTCCTTGTTCATGAGTCACTAAAAGCTAGCACGCAGGTGTGGCAAGCAATTAGGAAGGCAAATGGTATGTTGGCCTTCATCACAAGAGGATTTGAGTACAGGGTTAAAAATGTCTTGCTGCAATTGTATAGAGCCTTGGTGAGACCGCACCTGGAGTAGTGTGTACAGTTTTGGTCTCCTTATCTAAGGAAGGATATATTGTCATAGAGGGAGTGCGACGGAGGTTCACCAGGCTAATCCCTGGGATGGCAGGATTGTCTTATGAGAGGAAATTGGGCCTGCATTCTCTAGAGTTTCGAAGATCTCATTGAAACTTACAAAATCCTTACAGGGCGTGACAGGGTGGATGTGGATGGGATGTTTCCCCTGGCTGGTGAGTCTAGAACAAGGGGACACAGTCTCAGAATAAGGGGTAGGCCGTTAAGACTGAGATGAGGAGGAATTTCTTCACTCAGAGGGTGGTGAATCAGTGGAATTCTCTACCCCAGAGGGCTGTGGAATGCTGAATCATTGAGCATGTTCAAGACTGAAATCGAGAGATATCTGGATACTAATGACATCACGGGATATGGGGATAGTGGGGGAAAATGGAGTTGAGATAGATGACCAGCCATGATCTGTTTGAATGGCGGAGCAGGCTCGATGGGCCAAATGGCCCACTCCTGCTCATATTTCCTATGATCCTAGTGCGACGCTCCCTCAGTACTGACCCTCCGACAGCGCGGTGCTCCCTCTGTACTGACCTTCCGACAGTGCGGGGCTCCCTCAGTGCTGACCCTCCGACAGCGCGGCGCTCCCTCTGTACTGACCCTCCGACACCGCGGCGCTCCCTCAGTACTGACTCTCCGACATCGCGATGTTCCCTCAGTACTGACTCTCCGACAGCGCGATGCTCCCTCAGTACTGACCCTCCGACAGTGCGGCGCTCCCTCAGTACTGACCCTCCGACAGTGCGGCGCTCCCTCAGTACTGACCCTCCGACAGTGCGGCGCCTCCTCAGTACTGACCCTCCGACAGTGCGGGACTGCCTCAGTACTGACCCTCTGACAGTGCGGCACTCCCTCAGTACTGACCCTCCGACAGCGCGATGCTCCCTCAGTACTGACCCTCCGACAGTGCGGCGCTCCCTCAGTACTGACCCTCCGACAGTGCGGCGCTCCCTCAGTACTGACCCTCCGACAGTGCGGCGCTCCCTCAGTACTGACTCTCCGACAGCGCGATGCTCCATCAGTACTGACCCTCCGACAGTGCGGCGCTCCCTCAGTACTGACCCTCCGACAGTGCGGCGCTCCCTCAGTACTGACCCTCCGACAGTGCGGCGCTCCCTCAGTACTGACCCTCCGACAGCGCGATGCTCCCTCAGTACTGACCCTCCGACAGTGCGGCGCTCCCTCAGTACTGACCCTCCGACAGTGCGGCGCTCCCTCAGTACTGACTCTCCGACAGTACGGGGCTAGCCCAGTACTGACCCTCCGACAGTGCGACGCTCCCTCAGTACTGACACTCCGACAATGCGACGCTCCCTCAGTACTGACTCTCCGACAGTGCGACGCTCCCTCAGTACTGACTCTCCGACAGTGCGGCGTTCCCTCAGTACTGACTCTCCGACAGTGCGGCGCTCCCTCAGTACTGACTCTCCGCGGCGCTCCCAGGATCAAACGATATCCAATAGCTGACTTTCGAAAGAGGAGGGTTGTGTTTCTCCGACCGGACTCGCGCCGGCAGTGTTGGCAGTATCCTCGTGAGGTTTTCCGCTGTGTCAGTCGCCGATCGAGGTGGTGTTCCGTCTGTGCGTCAGGTCTGCGTTGATCCAGGGCGGTGCTCCAGTTTTCCCGCTGTCTCACAGCTGCGCCACCAGTGATTCCCATCTATCCGTCATTGGCGGCCGTGCCTTCCGCTGCCTGGGGCCCTGAGCTCTGCAATTCCCTCCCTAAACCTCTCCGCCTCTCTCTCTCCTCCTTAAGACGCCCCTTAAAACCGACCTCTTTGACCCGAGCTTTTGGTCGCTTTTCCTTAATTATGTGCCTTGAGGTCTGAGTGACACTCTTGTGAAATTCAGTGGAAGGATTTACTGACTTAAAGACACTATACAAATGGGAGATCTCTTAAAAGGTGGTGAGAAAGAGAGAGAGACATAGGCGGAGAGGGATAGGGAAGTAATTACAGAGAAAGTGGAACCGGTTCTGCAGTGAGAGAGAGCCCAGGCTTATGGCCTGTGTAGGTGCGTCTGTCTATGAGTTTGTGTGTATGTCTCTGGATGAGTTTCTCTGTGTGCGTTTGTGCGTGTGGGTGTGTGTGTGTCTGTGATTGAGTGCGTGTGGGTGGGTGTGAGTGTGAGTGTGAGCGGGAGTGCGTGTGGGTGGGTGTGTGTGTGAGTGTGAGTGTGTGCGTGAGCGGGAGTGTGTGTATGTGTGTGTGATTGTGTGCGTGTGTGTGTGATTGTGTGGCTGTGTCTGTCTGTGTGTGTGATTGTGTGCCTGTGTCTGTCTGTGTCTGTGATTGTGTGTGATTGTGTGCCTGTGGTCTGTCTGTGTGTGTAATTGTGTGTGATTGTGATTGTGTGCCTGTGTCTGTCTGTGTGTGATTGTGTGCCTGTGTCTGTGTGTGTGTGATTGTGCGCCTGTGTCTGTCTGTGTGTGTGATTGTGTGCCTGTGTGTGTGATTGTGTGGCTGTGTCTGTCTGTGTGTGTGATTGTGTGCCTGTGTGTGTGTGTGATTGTGTGCCTGTGTCTGTCTGTGTCTGTGATTGTGTGTGATTGTGTGCCTGTGTCTGTCTGTGTGTGTAATTGTGTGTGATTGTGATTGTGTGCCTGTGTCTGTGTGTGTGTGATTGTGTGCCTGTGTCTGTGTGTGTGTGATTGTGCGCCTGTGTCTGTCTGTGTGTGTGATTGTGTGCCTGTGTGTGTGATTGTGTGCCTGTGTCTGCCTGTGTGTGTGATTGTCTGTGTGTGTGTGTGATTGTGTGTCTGTGTGTGTGTGTGATTGTGTGTCTGTGCATGTGTGTGATTGTGTGCCTCTGTGTGTGTGATTGTGTGCCTGTGTCTGTCGGTGTGTGTGACTGTGTGCCTGTGTGTGATTGTGTGCCTGTGTATGTGTGTGATTGTGTGTGTGAGTGTGTCCGTGTGAGTGTGTGAGTATTTCTGTGAGTGTGTGAGTATTTCTGTGAGTGTGTGAATATTTCTGTGAGTGTGTGAATATTTCTGAGTGTGTGAATATTTCTGAGTGTGTGAATATTTCTGAGTGTGTGAATATTTCTGTGTGTGCGTGAGAGTGTGTGCGTGAGAGTGTGTGCGTGAGAGTGTGTGCGTGAGAGTGTGTGCGTGAGAGTGTGTGTCTGTGTGCGAGTGCGTTGTGCGTGAGTGTGTGTGTCTGTGAGTGTGTGTGTCTGTGTACGTGTGTCTGTGAGTGTGTGAGTATTTCTGTGAGTGTGTGAGTATTTCTGTGAGTGTGTGAATATTTCTGTGAGTGTGTGAATATTTCTGAGTGTGTGAATATTTCTGAGTGTGTGAATATTTCTGAGTGTGTGAATATTTCTGTGTGGTGCGTGAGAGTGTGTGCGTGAGAGTGTGTGCGTGAGAGTGTGTGCGTGAGAGTGTGTGCGTGAGAGCGAGTGCGTGTGCGTGAGTGTGTGTGTCTGTGAGTGTGTGTGTCTGTGTATGTGTGTCTGTGAGTGTGTGTGTGTGAGACTTTCCTGCACTTTATGTGATTATCAATCGGTCAGACAGTCACTTTATTGTGCAGAGAGACAATGATCAAAGTAAACGTGGGAGAGTGTCCACATTAACATGTTCTGTGAGCAGTGTTTGTTTAGTGGAGACACCCCTCAGGGCTCGGAGTGATCGATAATGTATGAACATAATCTTTATTCACACGGTGTAATCCTGCTGTCAAGGGACTGCGATCCTTCAAACTCGCACATCTGACAGAGTGCGGGATGATGCTCTGTAAACACCAGTGTGTGTGTCATTACTTGATACCTGAAGAACTATCATCCAGCCCCAGCCACAGCCTCCCCAAAGCCATTGGGAATTGGGATGCTGCTCATTGGCCACTGGAACCTGTACATAATGGCCATGCCTCAGTGTGTCTCATTTTGATCTTTGAGTAAGGAGCTGGGGGTTCAGCCCCCAATCCAGACTGAGACCCCCCCATTATCCTGGCCAAAACTCCCCAGTGCAGTACTGAGGGAGCGCCGCACTGTCGGAGGGTCCAGTACTGAGGGAGCGCCGCACTGTCGGAGGGTCAGTACTGAGGGAGCGCCGCACTGTCGGAGGGTCAGTACTGAGGGAGCGCCGCACTGTCGGAGGGTCAGTACTGAGGGAGCGCCGCACTGTCGGAGGGTCAGTACTGAGGGAGCGCCGCACTGTCGGAGGGTCAGTACTGAGGGAGCGCCGCACTGTCGGAGGGTCAGTACTGAGGGAGTGCCACACTGTCGGAGGGTCAGTACTGAGGGAGCGCCGCACTGTCGGAGGGTCAGTACTGAGGGAGTGCTGCACTGGCGGAGGGTCAGTACTGAGGGAGTGCTGCACTGGCGGAGGGTCAGTACTGAGGGAGTGCCGCACTGTCGGAGGGTCAGTACTGAGGGAGCGCCGCACTGTCGGAGGGTCAGTACTGAGGGAGTGCTGCACTGGCGGAGGGTCAGTACTGAGGGAGTGCTGCACTGGCGGAGGGTCAGTACTGAGGGAGTGCTGCACTGTCGGAGGGTCAGTACTGAGGGAGTGCCACACTGTCGGAGGGGTCAGTACTGAGGGAGCGCCGCACTGTCGGAGGGTCAGTACTGAGGGAGTGCTGCACTGGCGGAGGGTCAGTACTGAGGGAGTGCTGCACTGGCGGAGGGTCAGTACTGAGGGAGCGCCGCACTGTAG